>NW_026044027.1:0-70000 GCF_937001465.1 Orcinus orca
TTAGTGATATCTTATGATGTTTCTTTTTCTGTGTGACTTATTTCAGTTAGAATCATCATACCTGAATCCACTCATTATGCTGCTATGGGCCTGATGACATAGATGTCATTGCTGAGTGATATTGCATTGTACGTAAGTACCACAACTTCTTTATCCATTTTTCGCTTTATGCGATATTGAACTTGTACCGTAAACGAGTTTCTTGTAAACAGAGCCATCCCAAACTTTGGGGTGGCTGTGTCTTTTTGATTTTAATTTCCCTAAGCTGCAGGACCATAAGTGGAAGTGCCCTAGGCTCTGTTGCTTTGTTTTTTAGATGTTTCAGGAAACACCATACACTTCTCCCGAGTGGCTGTTGGCAATTTACATCCCGCCCATCAGCATAACAAGGCTCCCAGTTCTCCATGGCCTGTCCTGCCTTTCTGGATTTTACACTTTTTTCAGATGGCCCTTTTGATGGGGGGGAAGTGAGACTTCATTGTAGTGCAGATTTCCTTTGCAAGCTTGCTTGGTTGGCCAAAAAGGGCGTATGCGTTTTTTCCTGAATATATTCAGGAAAAAACGCATACGCCCTTTTTGGCCAAGTGCATCATTGTCGACCTTCTGCCTCTTTTCCTATGCTTTAAATGCAATTCCAGTCTACCTCCTGAAATCGGTTTCCTGCAATTCTGCCCGGCTTTCAAGTCCTCTTGGCAGCCTTACTTCAGTATATTTTTGGATGATAGCTGTCATTTATAACTCTGCAGGTTTGTGAATTACAGTGCCCCTGAGCTCCTTTCTTCAACTCGCTTTCTTGTGAGCTGGCCGCAACACCGCAGGATTGCTTCAGGCCCTAATCTGGTTCCGGCATGGCACGCTGAGCCTTTGGTTAATTCCTCTTCCTGGTGGGGAATGAGAGTTAAATTTTCCCGTCCAGACACCTCCAGCTAGTCTCTCATTGGTTCTCCCTATTCCTGTTCATCTTCCGCAGAATTTGCAAACTGGGCCAAACAGGAGGTTAAAGGCACTGACTCTCCAAGTCAGGAGAGTGTTAGTAAAGCATCTGGAATGTTGCACCCGAGTACCAGGGGACGAGAACTGAGACATATTTCAACACGTCTCCCGATCACACGGTTGATCATACTCTGGGTTCCACATGCATGTTTTAGCTGAAGGAAGAATCCCTTAAACCTGGAGAGTTGAGACCCGTGGAATGGGTACCATGCAATATGACTTCAAAGGGTCTTCATTTGCTCACCAAAACTCTCCAATCCTATCACTGCTGCGTTTTTGCCCCTGTACTCACGATTGATTCACTTTCAGAGACATAGCAATCCATAGGTTTTAAGATACTTACTAGTCAGGTACATTATTAGGCGTTTAATATGGGGTTTTGAGTCCATTTCGTTGAGCAAGGAGTAGCTCTTGTCTATTACATATTTGGCTTAAGGAACTTTATCTGTGCTCATTTCAATCTCTGGTTTTATGCAGCACCCCAACTCACCTTTCCCCTTAAGCAAGCATAAGTTGGTTTTCTAAATTTGGGACCATGTTCTGTTTTGAAATTCAGTTCCTGTGTAGCCAAGTTTACATTCCGTGTATTAGTGATATCTTATGATGTTTCTTTTTCTGTGTGACTTATTTCAGTTAGAATCATCATACCTGAATCCACTCATTATGCTGCTATGGGCCTGATGACATAGATGTCATTGCTGAGTGATATTGCATTGTACGTAAGTACCACAACTTCTTTATCCATTTTTCGCTTTATGCGATATTGAACTTGTACCGTAAACGAGTTTCTTGTAAACAGAGCCATCCCAAACTTTGGGGTGGCTGTGTCTTTTTGATTTTAATTTCCCTAAGCTATAGGACCATAAGTAGAAGTGCCCTAGGCTCTGTTGCTTTGTTTTTTAGATGTTTCAGGAAACACCATACACTTCTCCCGAGTGGCTGTTGGCAATTTACATCCCGCCCATCAGCATAACAAGGCTCCCAGTTCTCCATGGCCTGTCCTGCCTTTCTGGATTTTACACTTTTTTCAGATGGCCCTTTTGACGGGGGGGAAGTGAGACTTCATTGTAGTGCAGATTTCCTTTGCAAGCTTGCTTGGTTGGCCAAAAAGGGCGTATGCGTTTTTTCCTGAATATATTCAGGAAAAAACGCATACGCCCTTTTTGGCCAAGTGCATCATTGTCGACCTTCTGCCTCTTTTCCTATGCTTTAAATGCAATTCCAGTCTACCTCCTGAAATCGGTTTCCTGCAATTCTGCCCGGCTTTCAAGTCCTCTTGGCAGCCTTACTTCAGTATATTTTTGGATGATAGCTGTCATTTATAACTCTGCAGGTTTGTGAATTACAGTGCCCCTGAGCTCCTTTCTTCAACTCGCTTTCTTGTGAGCTGGCCGCAACACCGCAGGATTGCTTCAGGCCCTAATCTGGTTCCGGCATGGCACGCTGAGCCTTTGGTTAATTCCTCTTCCTGGTGGGAAATGAGAGTTAAATTTTCCCGTCCAGACACCTCCAGCTAGTCTCTCATTGGTTCTCCCTATTCCTGTTCATCTTCCGCGGAATTTGCAAACTGGGCCAAACAGGAGGTTAAAGGCACTGACTCTCCAAGTCGGGAGAGTGTTAGTAAAGCATCTGGAATGTTGCACCCGAGTACCAGGGGACGAGAACTGAGACATATTTCAACACGTCTCCCGATCACACGGTTGATCATACTCTGGGTTCCACATGCATGTTTTAGCTGAAGGAAGAATCCCTTAAACCTGGAGAGTTGAGACCCGTGGAATGGGTACCATGCAATATGACTTCAAAGAGTCTTCATTTGCTCACCAAAACTCTCCAATCCTATCACTGCTGCGTTTTTGCCCCTGTACTCACGATTGATTCACTTTCAGAGACATAGCAATCCATAGGTTTTAAGATACTTACTAGTCAGGTACATTATTAGGCGTTTAATATGGGGTTTTGAGTCCATTTCGTTGAGCAAGGAGTAGCTCTTGTCTATTACATATTTGGCTTAAGGAACTTTATCTGTGCTCATTTCAATCTCTGGTTTTATGCAGCACCCCAACTCACCTTTCCCCTTAAGCAAGCATAAGTTGATTTTCTAAATTTGGGACCATGTTCTGTTTTGAAATTCAGTTCCTGTGTAGCCAAGTTTACATTCCGTGTATTAGTGATATCTTATGATGTTTCTTTTTCTGTGTGACTTATTTCAGTTAGAATCATCATACCTGAATCCACTCATTATGCTGCTATGGGCCTGATGACATAGATGTCATTGCTGAGTGATATTGAATTGTACGTAAGTACCACAACTTCTTTATCCATTTTTCGCTTTATGCGATATTGAACTTGTACCGTAAACAAGTTTCTTGTAAACAGAGCCATCCCAAACTTTGGGGTGGCTGTGTCTTTTTGATTTTAATTTCCCTAAGCTGCAGGACCATAAGTGGAAGTGCCCTAGGCTCTGTTGCTTTGTTTTTTAGATGTTTCAGGAAACACCATACACTTCTCCCGAGTGGCTGTTGGCAATTTACATCCCACCCATCAGCATAACAAGGCTCCCAGTTCTCCATGGCCTGTCCTGCCTTTCTGGATTTTACACTTTTTTCAGATGGCCCTTTTGACGGGGGGGAAGTGAGACTTCATTGTAGTGCAGATTTCCTTTGCAAGCTTGCTTGGTTGGCCAAAAAGGGCGTATGCGTTTTTTCCTGAATATATTCAGGAAAAAACGCATACGCCCTTTTTGGCCAAGTGCATCATTGTCGACCTTCTGCCTCTTTTCCTATGCTTTAAATGCAATTCCAG
Source organism: Orcinus orca (assembly GCF_937001465.1). Classification (NCBI taxonomy): domain Eukaryota; kingdom Metazoa; phylum Chordata; class Mammalia; order Artiodactyla; family Delphinidae; genus Orcinus; species Orcinus orca. The sequence goes on from NW_026044027.1 coordinate 3,799, forward strand.
TCTACCTCCTGAAATCGGTTTCCTGCAATTCTGCCCGGCTTTCAAGTCCTCTTGGCAGCCTTACTTCAGTATATTTTTGGATGATAGCTGTCATTTATAACTCTGCAGGTTTGTGAATTACAGTGCCCCTGAGCTCCTTTCTTCAACTCGCTTTCTTGTGAGCTGGCCGCAACACCGCAGGATTGCTTCAGGCCCTAATCTGGTTCCAGCATGGCACGCTGAGCCTTTGGTTAATTCCTCTTCCTGGTGGGAAATGAGAGTTAAATTTTCCCGTCCAGACACCTCCAGCTAGTCTCTCATTGGTTCTCCCTATTCCTGTTCATCTTCCGCGGAATTTGCAAACTGGGCCAAACAGGAGGTTAAAGGCACTGACTCTCCAAGTCGGGAGAGTGTTAGTAAAGCATCTGGAATGTTGCACCCGAGTACCAGGGGACGAGAACTGAGACATATTTCAACACGTCTCCCGATCACACGGTTGATCATACTCTGGGTTCCACATGCATGTTTTAGCTGAAGGAAGAATCCCTTAAACCTGGAGAGTTGAGACCCGTGGAATGGGTACCATGCAATATGACTTCAAAGGGTCTTCATTTGCTCACCAAAACTCTCCAATCCTATCACTGCTGCGTTTTTGCCCCTGTACTCACGATTGATTCACTTTCAGAGACATAGCAATCCATAGGTTTTAAGATACTTACTAGTCAGGTACATTATTAGGCGTTTAATATGGGGTTTTGAGTCCATTTCGTTGAGCAAGGAGTAGCTCTTGTCTATTACATATTTGGCTTAAGGAACTTTATCTGTGCTCATTTCAATCTCTGGTTTTATGCAGCACCCCAACTCACCTTTCCCCTTAAGCAAGCATAAGTTGGTTTTCTAAATTTGGGACCATGTTCTGTTTTGAAATTCAGTTCCTGTGTAGCCAAGTTTACATTCCGTGTATTAGTGATATCTTATGATGTTTCTTTTTCTGTGTGACTTATTTCAGTTAGAATCATCATACCTGAATCCACTCATTATGCTGCTATGGGCCTGATGACATAGATGTCATTGCTGAGTGATATTGCATTGTACGTAAGTACCACAACTTCTTTATCCATTTTTCGCTTTATGCGATATTGAACTTGTACCGTAAACGAGTTTCTTGTAAACAGAGCCATCCCAAACTTTGGGGTGGCTGTGTCTTTTTGATTTTAATTTCCCTAAGCTATAGGACCATAAGTGGAAGTGCCCTAGGCTCTGTTGCTTTGTTTTTTAGATGTTTCAGGAAACACCATACACTTCTCCCGAGTGGCTGTTGGCAATTTACATCCCACCCATCAGCATAACAAGGCTCCCAGTTCTCCATGGCCTGTCCTGCCTTTCTGGATTTTACACTTTTTTCAGATGGCCCTTTTGACGGGGGGGAAGTGAGACTTCATTGTAGTGCAGATTTCCTTTGCAAGCTTGCTTGGTTGGCCAAAAAGGGCGTATGCGTTTTTTCCTGAATATATTCAGGAAAAAACGCATACGCCCTTTTTGGCCAAGTGCATCATTGTCGACCTTCTGCCTCTTTTCCTATGCTTTAAATGCAATTCCAGTCTACCTCCTGAAATCGGTTTCCTGCAATTCTGCCCGGCTTTCAAGTCCTCTTGGCAGCCTTACTTCAGTATATTTTTGGATGATAGCTGTCATTTATAACTCTGCAGGTTTGTGAATTACAGTGCCCCTGAGCTCCTTTCTTCAACTCGCTTTCTTGTGAGCTGGCCGCAACACCGCAGGATTGCTTCAGGCCCTAATCTGGTTCCAGCATGGCACGCTGAGCCTTTGGTTAATTCCTCTTCCTGGTGGGAAATGAGAGTTAAATTTTCCCGTCCAGACACCTCCAGCTAGTCTCTCATTGGTTCTCCCTATTCCTGTTCATCTTCCGCGGAATTTGCAAACTGGGCCAAACAGGAGGTTAAAGGCACTGACTCTCCAAGTCGGGAGAGTGTTAGTAAAGCATCTGGAATGTTGCACCCGAGTACCAGGGGACGAGAACTGAGACATATTTCAACACGTCTCCCGATCACACGGTTGATCATACTCTGGGTTCCACATGCATGTTTTAGCTGAAGGAAGAATCCCTTAAACCTGGAGAGTTGAGACCCGTGGAATGGGTACCATGCAATATGACTTCAAAGGGTCTTCATTTGCTCACCAAAACTCTCCAATCCTATCACTGCTGCGTTTTTGCCCCTGTACTCACGATTGATTCACTTTCAGAGACATAGCAATCCATAGGTTTTAAGATACTTACTAGTCAGGTACATTATTAGGCGTTTAATATGGGGTTTTGAGTCCATTTCGTTGAGCAAGGAGTAGCTCTTGTCTATTACATATTTGGCTTAAGGAACTTTATCTGTGCTCATTTCAATCTCTGGTTTTATGCAGCACCCCAACTCACCTTTCCCCTTAAGCAAGCATAAGTTGGTTTTCTAAATTTGGGACCATGTTCTGTTTTGAAATTCAGTTCCTGTGTAGCCAAGTTTACATTCCGTGTATTAGTGATATCTTATGATGTTTCTTTTTCTGTGTGACTTATTTCAGTTAGAATCATCATACCTGAATCCACTCATTATGCTGCTATGGGCCTGATGACATAGATGTCATTGCTGAGTGATATTGCATTGTACGTAAGTACCACAACTTCTTTATCCATTTTTCGCTTTATGCGATATTGAACTTGTACCGTAAACGAGTTTCTTGTAAACAGAGCCATCCCAAACTTTGGGGTGGCTGTGTCTTTTTGATTTTAATTTCCCTAAGCTATAGGACCATAAGTGGAAGTGCCCTAGGCTCTGTTGCTTTGTTTTTTAGATGTTTCAGGAAACACCATACAGTTCTCCCAAGTGGCTGTTGGCAATTTACATCCCGCCCATCAGCATAACAAGGCTCCCAGTTCTCCATGGCCTGTCCTGCCTTTCTGGATTTTACACTTTTTTCAGATGGCCCTTTTGACGGGGCGGAATTGAGACTTCATTGTAGTGCAGATTTCCTTTGCAAGCTTGCTTGGTTGGCCAAAAAGGGCGTATGCGTTTTTTCCTGAATATATTCAGGAAAAAACTCATACGCCCTTTTTGGCCAAGTGCATCATTGTCGACCTTCTGCCTCTTTTCCTATGCTTTAAATGCAATTCCAGTCTACCTCCTGAAATCGGTTTCCTGCAATTCTACCCGGCTTTCAAGTCCTCTTGGCAGCCTTACTTCAGTATATTTTTGGATGATAGCTGTCATTTATAACTCTGCAGGTTTGTGAATTACAGTGCCCCTGAGCTCCTTTCTTCAACTCGCTTTCTTGTGAGCTGGCCGCAACACCGCAGGATTGCTTCAGGCCCTAATCTGGTTCCGGCATGGCACGCTGAGCCTTTGGTTAATTCCTCTTCCTGGTGGGAAATGAGAGTTAAATTTTCCCGTCCAGACACCTCCAGCTAGTCTCTCATTGGTTCTCCCTATTCCTGTTCATCTTCCGCGGAATTTGCAAACTGGGCCAAACAGGAGGTTAAAGGCACTGACTCTCCAAGTCGGGAGAGTGTTAGTAAAGCATCTGGAATGTTGCACCCGAGTACCAGGGGACGAGAACTGAGACATATTTCAACACGTCTCCCGATCACACGGTTGATCATACTCTGGGTTCCACATGCATGTTTTAGCTGAAGGAAGAATCCCTTAAACCTGGAGAGTTGAGACCCGTGGAATGGGTACCATGCAATATGACTTCAAAGGGTCTTCATTTGCTCACCAAAACTCTCCAATCCTATCACTGCTGCGTTTTTGCCCCTGTACTCACGATTGATTCACTTTCAGAGACATAGCAATCCATAGGTTTTAAGATACTTACTAGTCAGGTACATTATTAGGCGTTTAATATGGGGTTTTGAGTCCATTTCGTTGAGCAAGGAGTAGCTCTTGTCTATTACATATTTGGCTTAAGGAACTTTATCTGTGCTCATTTCAATCTCTGGTTTTATGCAGCACCCCAACTCACCTTTCCCCTTAAGCAAGCATAAGTTGATTTTCTAAATTTGGGACCATGTTCTGTTTTGAAATTCAGTTCCTGTGTAGCCAAGTTTACATTCCGTGTATTAGTGATATCTTATGATGTTTCTTTTTCTGTGTGACTTATTTCAGTTAGAATCATCATACCTGAATCCACTCATTATGCTGCTATGGGCCTGATGACATAGATGTCATTGCTGAGTGATATTGCATTGTACGTAAGTACCACAACTTCTTTATCCATTTTTCGCTTTATGCGATATTGAACTTGTACCGTAAACGAGTTTCTTGTAAACAGAGCCATCCCAAACTTTGGGGTGGCTGTGTCTTTTTGATTTTAATTTCCCTAAGCTGCAGGACCATAAGTGGAAGTGCCCTAGGCTCTGTTGCTTTGTTTTTTAGATGTTTCAGGAAACACCATACACTTCTCCCGAGTGGCTGTTGGCAATTTACATCCCGCCCATCAGCATAACAAGGCTCCCAGTTCTCCAAGGCCTGTCCTGCCTTTCTGGATTTTACACTTTTTTCAGATGGCCCTTTTGACGGGGGGGAAGTGAGACTTCATTGTAGTGCAGATTTCCTTTGCAAGCTTGCTTGGTTGGCCAAAAAGGGCGTATGCGTTTTTTCCTGAATATATTCAGGAAAAAACGCATACGCCCTTTTTGGCCAAGTGCATCATTGTCGACCTTCTGCCTCTTTTCCTATGCTTTAAATGCAATTCCAGTCTACCTCCTGAAATCGGTTTCCTGCAATTCTGCCCGGCTTTCAAGTCCTCTTGGCAGCCTTACTTCAGTATATTTTTGGATGATAGCTGTCATTTATAACTCTGCAGGTTTGTGAATTACAGTGCCCCTGAGCTCCTTTCTTCAACTCGCTTTCTTGTGAGCTGGCCGCAACACCGCAGGATTGCTTCAGGCCCTAATCTGGTTCCGGCATGGCACGCTGAGCCTTTGGTTAATTCCTCTTCCTGGTGGGAAATGAGAGTTAAATTTTCCCGTCCAGACACCTCCAGCTAGTCTCTCATTGGTTCTCCCTATTCCTGTTCATCTTCCGCGGAATTTGCAAACTGGGCCAAACAGGAGGTTAAAGGCACTGACTCTCCAAGTCGGGAGAGTGTTAGTAAAGCATCTGGAATGTTGCACCCGAGTACCAGGGGACGAGAACTGAGACATATTTCAACACGTCTCCCGATCACACGGTTGATCATACTCTGGGTTCCACATGCATGTTTTAGCTGAAGGAAGAATCCCTTAAAGCTGGAGAGTTGAGACCCGTGGAATGGGTACCATGCAATATGACTTCAAAGGGTCTTCATTTGCTCACCAAAACTCTCCAATCCTATCACTGCTGCGTTTTTGCCCCTGTACTCACGATTGATTCACTTTCAGAGACATAGCAATCCATAGGTTTTAAGATACTTACTAGTCAGGTACATTATTAGGCGTTTAATATGGGGTTTTGAGTCCATTTCGTTGAGCAAGGAGTAGCTCTTGTCTATTACATATTTGGCTTAAGGAACTTTATCTGTGCTCATTTCAATCTCTGGTTTTATGCAGCACCCCAACTCACCTTTCCCCTTAAGCAAGCATAAGTTGATTTTCTAAATTTGGGACCATGTTCTGTTTTGAAATTCAGTTCCTGTGTAGCCAAGTTTACATTCCGTGTATTAGTGATATCTTATGATGTTTCTTTTTCTGTGTGACTTATTTCAGTTAGAATCATCATACCTGAATCCACTCATTATGCTGCTATGGGCCTGATGACATAGATGTCATTGCTGAGTGATATTGCATTGTACGTAAGTACCACAACTTCTTTATCCATTTTTCGCTTTATGCGATATTGAACTTGTACCGTAAACGAGTTTCTTGTAAACAGAGCCATCCCAAACTTTGGGGTGGCTGTGTCTTTTTGATTTTAATTTCCCTAAGCTGCAGGACCATAAGTGGAAGTGCCCTAGGCTCTGTTGCTTTGTTTTTTAGATGTTTCAGGAAACACCATACACTTCTCCCGAGTGGCTGTTGGCAATTTACATCCCGCCCATCAGCATAACAAGGCTCCCAGTTCTCCATAGCCTGTCCTGCCTTTCTGGATTTTACACTTTTTTCAGATGGCCCTTTTGACGGGGGGGAAGTGAGACTTCATTGTAGTGCAGATTTCCTTTGCAAGCTTGCTTGGTTGGCCAAAAAGGGCGTATGCGTTTTTTCCTGAATATATTCAGGAAAAAACGCATACGCCCTTTTTGGCCAAGTGCATCATTGTCGACCTTCTGCCTCTTTTCCTATGCTTTAAATGCAATTCCAGTCTACCTCCTGAAATCGGTTTCCTGCAATTCTGCCCGGCTTTCAAGTCCTCTTGGCAGCCTTACTTCAGTATATTTTTGGATGATAGCTGTCATTTATAACTCTGCAGGTTTGTGAATTACAGTGCCCCTGAGCTCCTTTCTTCAACTCGCTTTCTTGTGAGCTGGCCGCAACACCGCAGGATTGCTTCAGGCCCTAATCTGGTTCCGGCATGGCACGCTGAGCCTTTGGTTAATTCCTCTTCCTGGTGGGGAATGAGAGTTAAATTTTCCCGTCCAGACACCTCCAGCTAGTCTCTCATTGGTTCTCCCTATTCCTGTTCATCTTCCGCAGAATTTGCAAACTGGGCCAAACAGGAGGTTAAAGGCACTGACTCTCCAAGTCAGGAGAGTGTTAGTAAAGCATCTGGAATGTTGCACCCGAGTACCAGGGGACGAGAACTGAGACATATTTCAACACGTCTCCCGATCACACGGTTGATCATACTCTGGGTTCCACATGCATGTTTTAGCTGAAGGAAGAATCCCTTAAAGCTGGAGAGTTGAGACCCGTGGAATGGGTACCATGCAATATGACTTCAAAGGGTCTTCATTTGCTCACCAAAACTCTCCAATCCTATCACTGCTGCGTTTTTGCCCCTGTACTCACGATTGATTCACTTTCAGAGACATAGCAATCCATAGGTTTTAAGATACTTACTAGTAAGGTACATTATTAGGCGTTTAATATGGGGTTTTGAGTCCATTTCGTTGAGCAAGGAGTAGCTCTTGTCTATTACATATTTGGCTTAAGGAACTTTATCTGTGCTCATTTCAATCTCTGGTTTTATGCAGCACCCCAACTCACCTTTCCCCTTAAGCAAGCATAAGTTGATTTTCTAAATTTGGGACCATGTTCTGTTTTGAAATTCAGTTCCTGTGTAGCCAAGTTTACATTCCGTGTATTAGTGATATCTTATGATGTTTCTTTTTCTGTGTGACTTATTTCAGTTAGAATCATCATACCTGAATCCACTCATTATGCTGCTATGGGCCTGATGACATAGATGTCATTGCTGAGTGATATTGCATTGTACGTAAGTACCACAACTTCTTTATCCATTTTTCGCTTTATGCGATATTGAACTTGTACCGTAAACGAGTTTCTTGTAAACAGAGCCATCCCAAACTTTGGGGTGGCTGTGTCTTTTTGATTTTAATTTCCCTAAGCTATAGGACCATAAGTGGAAGTGCCCTAGGCTGTGTTGCTTTGTTTTTTAGATGTTTCAGGAAACACCATACACTTCTCCCGAGTGGCTGTTGGCAAGTTACATCCCGCCCATCAGCATAACAAGGCTCCCAGTTCTCCATGGCCTGTCCTGCCTTTCTGGATTTTACACTTTTTTCAGATGGCCCTTTTGACTGGGGGGGGGAAGTGAGACTTCATTGTGGTGCAGATTTCCTTTGCAAGCTTGCTTGGTTGGCCAAAAAGGGCGTATGCGTTTTTTCCTGAATATATTCAGGAAAAAACGCATACGCCCTTTTTGGCCAAGTGCATCATTGTCGACCTTCTGCCTCTTTTCCTATGCTTTAAATGCAATTCCAGTCTACCTCCTGAAATCGGTTTCCTGCAATTCTGCCCGGCTTTCAAGTCCTCTTGGCAGCCTTACTTCAGTATATTTTTGGATGATAGCTGTCATTTATAACTCTGCAGGTTTGTGAATTACAGTGCCCCTGAGCTCCTTTCTTCAACTCGCTTTCTTGTGAGCTGGCCGCAACACCGCAGGATTGCTTCAGGCCCTAATCTGGTTCCGGCATGGCACGCTGAGCCTTTGGTTAATTCCTCTTCCTGGTGGGAAATGAGAGTTAAATTTTCCCGTCCAGACACCTCCAGCTAGTCTCTCATTGGTTCTCCCTATTCCTGTTCATCTTCCGCGGAATTTGCAAACTGGGCCAAACAGGAGGTTAAAGGCACTGACTCTCCAAGTCGGGAGAGTTTTAGTAAAGCATCTGGAATGTTGCACCCGAGTACCAGGGGACGAGAACTGAGACATATTTCAACACGTCTCCCGATCACACGGTTGATCATACTCTGGGTTCCACATGCATGTTTTAGCTGAAGGAAGAATCCCTTAAACCTGGAGAGTTGAGACCCGTGGAATGGGTACCATGCAATATGACTTCAAAGGGTCTTCATTTGCTCACCAAAACTCTCCAATCCTATCACTGCTGCGTTTTTGCCCCTGTACTCACGATTGATTCACTTTCAGAGACATAGCAATCCATAGGTTTTAAGATACTTACTAGTCAGGTACATTATTAGGCGTTTAATATGGGGTTTTGAGTCCATTTCGTTGAGCAAGGAGTAGCTCTTGTCTATTACATATTTGGCTTAAGGAACTTTATCTGTGCTCATTTCAATCTCTGGTTTTATGCAGCACCCCAACTCACCTTTCCCCTTAAGCAAGCATAAGTTGATTTTCTAAATTTGGGACCATGTTCTGTTTTGAAATTCAGTTCCTGTGTAGCCAAGTTTACATTCCGTGTATTAGTGATATCTTATGATGTTTCTTTTTCTGTGTGACTTATTTCAGTTAGAATCATCATACCTGAATCCACTCATTATGCTGCTATGGGCCTGATGACATAGATGTCATTGCTGAGTGATATTGCATTGTACGTAAGTACCACAACTTCTTTATCCATTTTTCGCTTTATGCGATATTGAACTTGTACCGTAAACGAGTTTCTTGTAAACAGAGCCATCCCAAACTTTGGGGTGGCTGTGTCTTTTTGATTTTAATTTCCCTAAGCTGCAGGACCATAAGTGGAAGTGCCCTAGGCTCTGTTGCTTTGTTTTTTAGATGTTTCAGGAAACACCATACACTTCTCCCGAGTGGCTGTTGGCAAGTTACATCCCGCCCATCAGCATAACAAGGCTCCCAGTTCTCCATGGCCTGTCCTGCCTTTCTGGATTTTACACTTTTTTCAGATGGCCCTTTTGACGGGGGGGGAAGTGAGACTTCATTGTAGTGCAGATTTCCTTTGCAAGCTTGCTTGGTTGGCCAAAAAGGGCGTATGCGTTTTTTCCTGAATATATTCAGGAAAAAACGCATACGCCCTTTTTGGCCAAGTGCATCATTGTCGACCTTCTGCCTCTTTTCCTATGCTTTAAATGCAATTCCAGTCTACCTCCTGAAATCGGTTTCCTGCAATTCTGCCCGGCTTTCAAGTCCTCTTGGCAGCCTTACTTCAGTATATTTTTGGATGATAGCTGTCATTTGTAACTCTGCAGGTTTGTGAATTACAGTGCCCCTGAGCTCCTTTCTTCAACTCGCTTTCTTGTGAGCTGGCCGCAACACCGCAGGATTGCTTCAGGCCCTAATCTGGTTCCGGCATGGCACGCTGAGCCTTTGGTTAATTCCTCTTCCTGGTGGGAAATGAGAGTTAAATTTTCCCGTCCAGACACCTCCAGCTAGTCTCTCATTGGTTCTCCCTATTCCTGTTCATCTTCCGCGGAATTTGCAAACTGGGCCAAACAGGAGGTTAAAGGCACTGACTCTCCAAGTCGGGAGAGTGTTAGTAAAGCATCTGGAATGTTGCACCCGAGTACCAGGGGACGAGAACTGAGACATATTTCAACACGTCTCCCGATCACACGGTTGATCATACTCTGGGTTCCACATGCATGCTTTAGCTGAAGGAAGAGTCCCTTAAACCTGGAGAGTTGAGACCCGTGGAATGGGTACCATGCAATATGACTTCAAAGGGTCTTCATTTGCTCACCAAAACTCTCCAATCCTATCACTGCTGCGTTTTTGCCCCTGTACTCACGATTGATTCACTTTCAGAGACATAGCAATCCATAGGTTTTAAGATACTTACTAGTCAGGTACATTATTAGGCGTTTAATATGGGGTTTTGAGTCCATTTCGTTGAGCAAGGAGTAGCTCTTGTCTATTACATATTTGGCTTAAGGAACTTTATCTGTGCTCATTTCAATCTCTGGTTTTATGCAGCACCCCAACTCACCTTTCCCCTTAAGCAAGCATAAGTTGATTTTCTAAATTTGGGACCATGTTCTGTTTTGAAATTCAGTTCCTGTGTAGCCAAGTTTACATTCCATGTATTAGTGATATCTTATGATGTTTCTTTTTCTGTGTGACTTATTTCAGTTAGAATCATCATACCTGAATCCACTCATTATGCTGCTATGGGCCTGATGACATAGATGTCATTGCTGAGTGATATTGCATTGTACGTAAGTACCACAACTTCTTTATCCATTTTTCGCTTTATGCGATATTGAACTTGTACCGTAAACGAGTTTCTTGTAAACAGAGCCATCCCAAACTTTGGGGTGGCTGTGTCCTTTTGATTTTAATTTCCCTAAGCTGCAGGACCATAAGTGGAAGTGCCCTAGGCTCTGTTGCTTTGTTTTTTAGATGTTTCAGGAAACACCATACCCTTCTCCCGAGTGGCTGTTGGCAATTTACATCCCGCCCATCAGCATAACAAGGCTCCCAGTTCTCCATGGCCTGTCCTGCCTTTCTGGATTTTACACTTTTTTCAGATGGCCCTTTTGACGGGGGGGGGAAGTAAGACTTCATTGTAGTGCAGATTTCCTTTGCAAGCTTGCTTGGTTGGCCAAAAAGGGCGTATGCGTTTTTTCCTGAATATATTCAGGAAAAAACGCATACGCCCTTTTTGGCCAAGTGCATCATTGTCGACCTTCTGCCTCTTTTCCTATGCTTTAAATGCAATTCCAGTCTACCTCCTGAAATCGGTTTCCTGCAATTCTGCCCGGCTTTCAAGTCCTCTTGGCAGCCTTACTTCAGTATATTTTTGGATGATAGCTGTCATTTATAACTCTGCAGGTTTGTGAATTACAGTGCCCCTGAGCTCCTTTCTTCAACTCGCTTTCTTGTGAGCTGGCCGCAACACCGCAGGATTGCTTCAGGCCCTAATCTGGTTCCGGCATGGCACGCTGAGCCTTTGGTTAATTCCTCTTCCTGGTGGGGAATGAGAGTTAAATTTTCCCGTCCAGACACCTCCAGCTAGTCTCTCATTGGTTCTCCCTATTCCTGTTCATCTTCCGCAGAATTTGCAAACTGGGCCAAACAGGAGGTTAAAGGCACTGACTCTCCAAGTCAGGAGAGTGTTAGTAAAGCATCTGGAATGTTGCACCCGAGTACCAGGGGACGAGAACTGAGACATATTTCAACACGTCTCCCGATCACACGGTTGATCATACTCTGGGTTCCACATGCATGTTTTAGCTGAAGGAAGAATCCCTTAAACCTGGAGAGTTGAGACCCGTGGAATGGGTACCATGCAATATGACTTCAAAGGGTCTTCATTTGCTCACCAAAACTCTCCAATCCTATCACTGCTGCGTTTTTGCCCCTGTACTCACGATTGATTCACTTTCAGAGACATAGCAATCCATAGGTTTTAAGATACTTACTAGTCAGGTACATTATTAGGCGTTTAATATGGGGTTTTGAGTCCATTTCGTTGAGCAAGGAGTAGCTCTTGTCTATTACATATTTGGTTTAAGGAACTTTATCTGTGCTCATTTCAATCTCTGGTTTTATGCAGCACCCCAACTCACCTTTCCCCTTAAGCAAGCATAAGTTGATTTTCTAAATTTGGGACCATGTTCTGTTTTGAAATTCAGTTCCTGTGTAGCCAAGTTTACATTCCGTGTATTAGTGATATCTTATGATGTTTCTTTTTCTGTGTGACTTATTTCAGTTAGAATCATCATACCTGAATCCACTCATTATGCTGCTATGGGCCTGATGACATAGATGTCATTGCTGAGTGATATTGCATTGTACGTAAGTACCACAACTTCTTTATCCATTTTTCGCTTTATGCGATATTGAACTTGTACCGTAAACGAGTTTCTTGTAAACAGAGCCATCCCAAACTTTGGGGTGGCTGTGTCTTTTTGATTTTAATTTCCCTAAGCTATAGGACCATAAGTGGAAGTGCCCTAGGCTCTGTTGCTTTGTTTTTTAGATGTTTCAGGAAACACCATACACTTCTCCCCAGTGGCTGTTGGCAATTTACATCCCGCCCATCAGCATAACAAGGCTCCCAGTTCTCCATGGCCTGTCCTGCCTTTCTGGATTTTACACTTTTTTCAGATGGCCCTTTTGACGGGGGGAAGTGAGACTTCATTGTGGTGCAGATTTCCTTTGCAAGCTTGCTTGGTTGGCCAAAAAGGGCGTATGCGTTTTTTCCTGAATATATTCAGGAAAAAACGCATACGCCCTTTTTGGCCAAGTGCATCATTGTCGACCTTCTGCCTCTTTTCCTATGCTTTAAATGCAATTCCAGTCTACCTCCTGAAATCGGTTTCCTGCAATTCTGCCCGGCTTTCAAGTCCTCTTGGCAGCCTTACTTCAGTATATTTTTGGATGATAGCTGTCATTTATAACTCTGCAGGTTTGTGAATTACAGTGCCCCTGAGCTCCTTTCTTCAACTCGCTTTCTTGTGAGCTGGCCGCAACACCGCAGGATTGCTTCAGGCCCTAATCTGGTTCCGGCATGGCACGCTGAGCCTTTGGTTAATTCCTCTTCCTGGTGGGAAATGAGAGTTAAATTTTCCCGTCCAGACACCTCCAGCTAGTCTCTCATTGGTTCTCCCTGTTCCTGTTCATCTTCCGCGGAATTTGCAAACTGGGCCAAACAGGAGGTTAAAGGCACTGACTCTCCAAGTCGGGAGAGTGTTAGTAAAGCATCTGGAATGTTGCACCCGAGTACCAGGGGACGAGAACTGAGACATATTTCAACACGTCTCCCGATCACACGGTTGATCATACTCTGGGTTCCACATGCATGCTTTAGCTGAAGGAAGAATCCCTTAAACCTGGAGAGTTGAGACCCGTGGAATGGGTACCATGCAATATGACTTCAAAGGGTCTTCATTTGCTCACCAAAACTCTCCAATCCTATCACTGCTGCGTTTTTGCCCCTGTACTCACGATTGATTCACTTTCAGAGACATAGCAATCCATAGGTTTTAAGATACTTACTAGTCAGGTACATTATTAGGCGTTTAATATGGGGTTTTGAGTCCATTTCGTTGAGCAAGGAGTAGCTCTTGTCTATTACATATTTGGCTTAAGGAACTTTATCTGTGCTCATTTCAATCTCTGGTTTTATGCAGCACCCCAACTCACCTTTCCCCTTAAGCAAGCATAAGTTGATTTTCTAAATTTGGGACCATGTTCTGTTTTGAAATTCAGTTCCTGTGTAGCCAAGTTTACATTCCATGTATTAGAGATATCTTATGATGTTTCTTTTTCTGTGTGACTTATTTCAGTTAGAATCATCATACCTGAATCCACTCATTATGCTACTATGGGCCTGATGACATAGATGTCATTGCTGAGTGATATTGCATTGTACGTAAGTACCACAACTTCTTTATCCATTTTTCGCTTTATGCGATATTGAACTTGTACCGTAAACGAGTTTCTTGTAAACAGAGCCATCCCAAACTTTGGGGTGGCTGTGTCTTTTTGATTTTAATTTCCCTAAGCTGCAGGACCATAAGTGGAAGTGCCCTAGGCTGTGTTGCTTTGTTTTTTAGATGTTTCAGGAAACACCATACACTTCTCCCGAGTGGCTGTTGGCAATTTACATCCCGCCCATCAGCATAACAAGGCTCCCAGTTCTCCATGGCCTGTCCTGCCTTTCTGGATTTTACACTTTTTTCAGATGGCCCTTTTGACGGGGGGGAAGTGAGACTTCATTGTGGTGCAGATTTCCTTTGCAAGCTTGCTTGGTTGGCCAAAAAGGGCATATGCGTTTTTTCCTGAATATATTCAGGAAAAAACGCATACGCCCTTTTTGGCCAAGTGCATCATTGTCGACCTTCTGCCTCTTTTCCTATGCTTTAAATGCAATTCCAGTCTACCTCCTGAAATCGGTTTCCTGCAATTCTGCCCGGCTTTCAAGTCCTCTTGGCAGCCTTACTTCAGTATATTTTTGGATGATAGCTGTCATTTATAACTCTGCAGGTTTGTGAATTACAGTGCCCCTGAGCTCCTTTCTTCAACTCGCTTTCTTGTGAGCTGGCCGCAACACCGCAGGATTGCTTCAGGCCCTAATCTGGTTCCGGCATGGCACGCTGAGCCTTTGGTTAATTCCTCTTCCTGGTGGGAAATGAGAGTTAAATTTTCCCGTCCAGACACCTCCAGCTAGTCTCTCATTGGTTCTCCCTATTCCTGTTCATCTTCCGCGGAATTTGCAAACTGGGCCAAACAAGAGGTTAAAGGCACTGACTCTCCAAGTCGGGAGAGTGTTAGTAAAGCATCTGGAATGTTGCACCCGAGTACCAGGGGACGAGAACTGAGACATATTTCAACACGTCTCCCGATCACACGGTTGATCATACTCTGGGTTCCACATGCATGCTTTAGCTGAAGGAAGAATCCCTTAAACCTGGAGAGTTGAGACCCGTGGAATGGGTACCATGCAATATGACTTCAAAGGGTCTTCATTTGCTCACCAAAACTCTCCAATCCTATCACTGCTGCGTTTTTGCCCCTGTACTCACGATTGATTCACTTTCAGAGACATAGCAATCCATAGGTTTTAAGATACTTACTAGTCAGGTACATTATTAGGCGTTTAATATGGGGTTTTGAGTCCATTTCGTTGAGCAAGGAGTAGCTCTTGTCTATTACATATTTGGCTTAAGGAACTTTATCTGTGCTCATTTCAATCTCTGGTTTTATGCAGCACCCCAACTCACCTTTCCCCTTAAGCAAGCATAAGTTGATTTTCTAAATTTGGGACCATGTTCTGTTTTGAAATTCAGTTCCTGTGTAGCCAAGTTTACATTCCGTGTATTAGTGATATCTTATGATGTTTCTTTTTCTGTGTGACTTATTTCAGTTAGAATCATCATACCTGAATCCACTCATTATGCTGCTATGGGCCTGATGACATAGATGTCATTGCTGAGTGATATTGCATTGTACGTAAGTACCACAACTTCTTTATCCATTTTTCGCTTTATGCGATATTGAACTTGTACCGTAAACGAGTTTCTTGTAAACAGAGCCATCCCAAACTTTGGGGTGGCTGTGTCTTTTTGATTTTAATTTCCCTAAGCTATAGGACCATAAGTGGAAGTGCCCTAGGCTCTGTTGCTTTGTTTTTTAGATGTTTCAGGAAACACCATACACTTCTCCCGAGTGGCTGTTGGCAAGTTACATCCCGCCCATCAGCATAACAAGGCTCCCAGTTCTCCATGGCCTGTCCTGCCTTTCTGGATTTTACACTTTTTTCAGATGGCCCTTTTGACTGGGGGGGGGGAAGTGAGACTTCATTGTGGTGCAGATTTCCTTTGCAAGCTTGCTTGGTTGGCCAAAAAGGGCGTATGCGTTTTTTCCTGAATATATTCAGGAAAAAACGCATACGCCCTTTTTGGCCAAGTGCATCATTGTCGACCTTCTGCCTCTTTTCCTATGCTTTAAATGCAATTCCAGTCTACCTCCTGAAATCGGTTTCCTGCAATTCTGCCCGGCTTTCAAGTCCTCTTGGCAGCCTTACTTCAGTATATTTTTGGATGATAGCTGTCATTTATAACTCTGCAGGTTTGTGAATTACAGTGCCCCTGAGCTCCTTTCTTCAACTCGCTTTCTTGTGAGCTGGCCGCAACACCGCAGGATTGCTTCAGGCCCTAATCTGGTTCCGGCATGGCACGCTGAGCCTTTGGTTAATTCCTCTTCCTGGTGGGAAATGAGAGTTAAATTTTCCCGTCCAGACACCTCCAGCTAGTCTCTCATTGGTTCTCCCTATTCCTGTTCATCTTCCGCGGAATTTGCAAACTGGGCCAAACAGGAGGTTAAAGGCACTGACTCTCCAAGTCGGGAGAGTTTTAGTAAAGCATCTGGAATGTTGCACCCGAGTACCAGGGGACGAGAACTGAGACATATTTCAACACGTCTCCCGATCACACGGTTGATCATACTCTGGGTTCCACATGCATGTTTTAGCTGAAGGAAGAATCCCTTAAACCTGGAGAGTTGAGACCCGTGGAATGGGTACCATGCAATATGACTTCAAAGGGTCTTCATTTGCTCACCAAAACTCTCCAATCCTATCACTGCTGCGTTTTTGCCCCTGTACTCACGATTGATTCACTTTCAGAGACATAGCAATCCATAGGTTTTAAGATACTTACTAGTCAGGTACATTATTAGGCGTTTAATATGGGGTTTTGAGTCCATTTCGTTGAGCAAGGAGTAGCTCTTGTCTATTACATATTTGGCTTAAGGAACTTTATCTGTGCTCATTTCAATCTCTGGTTTTATGCAGCACCCCAACTCACCTTTCCCCTTAAGCAAGCATAAGTTGATTTTCTAAATTTGGGACCATGTTCTGTTTTGAAATTCAGTTCCTGTGTAGCCAAGTTTACATTCCGTGTATTAGTGATATCTTATGATGTTTCTTTTTCTGTGTGACTTATTTCAGTTAGAATCATCATACCTGAATCCACTCATTATGCTGCTATGGGCCTGATGACATAGATGTCATTGCTGAGTGATATTGCATTGTACATAAGTACCACAACTTCTTTATCCATTTTTCGCTTTATGCGATATTGAACTTGTACCGTAAACGAGTTTCTTGTAAACAGAGCCATCCCAAACTTTGGGGTGGCTGTGTCTTTTTGATTTTAATTTCCCTAAGCTGCAGGACCATAAGTGGAAGTGCCCTAGGCTCTGTTGCTTTGTTTTTTAGATGTTTCAGGAAACACCATACACTTCTCCCGAGTGGCTGTTGGCAATTTACATCCCGCCCATCAGCATAACAAGGCTCCCAGTTCTCCATGGCCTGTCCTGCCTTTCTGGATTTTACACTTTTTTCAGATGGCCCTTTTGACGGGGCGGGGGGGGGGAGTGAGACTTCATTGTAGTGCAGATTTCCTTTGCAAGCTTGCTTGGTTGGCCAAAAAGGGCGTATGCGTTTTTTCCTGAATATATTCAGGAAAAAACGCATACGCCCTTTTTGGCCAAGTGCATCATTGTCGACCTTCTGCCTCTTTTCCTATGCTTTAAATGCAATTCCAGTCTACCTCCTGAAATCGGTTTCCTGCAATTCTGCCCGGCTTTCAAGTCCTCTTGGCAGCCTTACTTCAGTATATTTTTGGATGATAGCTGTCATTTATAACTCTGCAGGTTTGTGAATTACAGTGCCCCTGAGCTCCTTTCTTCAACTCGCTTTCTTGTGAGCTGGCCGCAACACCGCAGGATTGCTTCAGGCCCTAATCTGGTTCCGGCATGGCACGCTGAGCCTTTGGTTAATTCCTCTTCCTGGTGGGGAATGAGAGTTAAATTTTCCCGTCCAGACACCTCCAGCTAGTCTCTCATTGGTTCTCCCTATTCCTGTTCATCTTCCGCGGAATTTGCAAACTGGGCTAAACAGGAGGTTAAAGGCACTGACTCTCCAAGTCGGGAGAGTGTTAGTAAAGCATCTGGAATGTTGCACCCGAGTACCAGGGGACGAGAACTGAGACATATTTCAACACGTCTCCCGATCACACGGTTGATCATACTCTGGGTTCCACATGCATGTTTTAGCTGAAGGAAGAATCCCTTAAACCTGGAGAGTTGAGACCCGTGGAATGGGTACCATGCAATATGACTTCAAAGGGTCTTCATTTGCTCACCAAAACTCTCCAATCCTATCACTGCTGCGTTTTTGCCCCTGTACTCACGATTGATTCACTTTCAGAGACATAGCAATCCATAGGTTTTAAGATACTTACTAGTAAGGTACATTATTAGGCGTTTAATATGGGGTTTTGAGTCCATTTCGTTGAGCAAGGAGTAGCTCTTGTCTATTACATATTTGGTTTAAGGAACTTTATCTGTGCTCATTTCAATCTCTGGTTTTATGCAGCACCCCAACTCACCTTTCCCCTTAAGCAAGCATAAGTTGATTTTCTAAATTTGGGACCATGTTCTGTTTTGAAATTCAGTTCCTGTGTAGCCAAGTTTACATTCCGTGTATTAGTGATATCTTATGATGTTTCTTTTTCTGTGTGACTTATTTCAGTTAGAATCATCATACCTGAATCCACTCATTATGCTGCTATGGGCCTGATGACATAGATGTCATTGCTGAGTGATATTGCATTGTACGTAAGTACCACAACTTCTTTATCCATTTTTCGCTTTATGCGATATTGAACTTGTACCGTAAACGAGTTTCTTGTAAACAGAGCCATCCCAAACTTTGGGGTGGCTGTGTCTTTTTGATTTTAATTTCCCTAAGCTATAGGACCATAAGTGGAAGTGCCCTAGGCTCTGTTGCTTTGTTTTTTAGATGTTTCAGGAAACACCATACCCTTCTCCCGAGTGGCTGTTGGCAATTTACATCCCGCCCATCAGCATAACAAGGCTCCCAGTTCTCCATGGCCTGTCCTGCCTTTCTGGATTTTACACTTTTTTCAGATGGCCCTTTTGACTGGGGGGGGGAAGTGAGACTTCATTGTGGTGCAGATTTCCTTTGCAAGCTTGCTTGGTTGGCCAAAAAGGGCGTATGCGTTTTTTCCTGAATATATTCAGGAAAAAACGCATACGCCCTTTTTGGCCAAGTGCATCATTGTCGACCTTCTGCCTCTTTTCCTATGCTTTAAATGCAATTCCAGTCTACCTCCTGAAATCGGTTTCCTGCAATTCTGCCCGGCTTTCAAGTCCTCTTGGCAGCCTTACTTCAGTATATTTTTGGATGATAGCTGTCATTTATAACTCTGCAGGTTTGTGAATTACAGTGCCCCTGAGCTCCTTTCTTCAACTCGCTTTCTTGTGAGCTGGCCGCAACACCGCAGGATTGCTTCAGGCCCTAATCTGGTTCCGGCATGGCACGCTGAGCCTTTGGTTAATTCCTCTTCCTGGTGGGAAATGAGAGTTAAATTTTCCCGTCCAGACACCTCCAGCTAGTCTCTCATTGGTTCTCCCTATTCCTGTTCATCTTCCGCGGAATTTGCAAACTGGGCCAAACAGGAGGTTAAAGGCACTGACTCTCCAAGTCGGGAGAGTTTTAGTAAAGCATCTGGAATGTTGCACCCGAGTACCAGGGGACGAGAACTGAGACATATTTCAACACGTCTCCCGATCACACGGTTGATCATACTCTGGGTTCCACATGCATGTTTTAGCTGAAGGAAGAATCCCTTAAACCTGGAGAGTTGAGACCCGTGGAATGGGTACCATGCAATATGACTTCAAAGGGTCTTCATTTGCTCACCAAAACTCTCCAATCCTATCACTGCTGCGTTTTTGCCCTGTACTCACGATTGATTCACTTTCAGAGACATAGCAATCCATAGGTTTTAAGATACTTACTAGTCAGGTACATTATTAGGCGTTTAATATGGGGTTTTGAGTCCATTTCGTTGAGCAAGGAGTAGCTCTTGTCTATTACATATTTGGCTTAAGGAACTTTATCTGTGCTCATTTCAATCTCTGGTTTTATGCAGCACCCCAACTCACCTTTCCCCTTAAGCAAGCATAAGTTGATTTTCTAAATTTGGGACCATGTTCTGTTTTGAAATTCAGTTCCTGTGTAGCCAAGTTTACATTCCGTGTATTAGTGATATCTTATGATGTTTCTTTTTCTGTGTGACTTATTTCAGTTAGAATCATCATACCTGAATCCACTCATTATGCTGCTATGGGCCTGATGACATAGATGTCATTGCTGAGTGATATTGCATTGTACATAAGTACCACAACTTCTTTATCCATTTTTCGCTTTATGCGATATTGAACTTGTACCGTAAACGAGTTTCTTGTAAACAGAGCCATCCCAAACTTTGGGGTGGCTGTGTCTTTTTGATTTTAATTTCCCTAAGCTGCAGGACCATAAGTGGAAGTGCCCTAGGCTCTGTTGCTTTGTTTTTTAGATGTTTCAGGAAACACCATACACTTCTCCCGAGTGGCTGTTGGCAAGTTACATCCCGCCCATCAGCATAACAAGGCTCCCAGTTCTCCATGGCCTGTCCTGCCTTTCTGGATTTTACACTTTTTTCAGATGGCCCTTTTGACGGGGCGGGGGGGGGGGAGTGAGACTTCATTGTAGTGCAGATTTCCTTTGCAAGCTTGCTTGGTTGGCCAAAAAGGGCGTATGCGTTTTTTCCTGAATATATTCAGGAAAAAACGCATACGCCCTTTTTGGCCAAGTGCATCATTGTCGACCTTCTGCCTCTTTTCCTATGCTTTAAATGCAATTCCAGTCTACCTCCTGAAATCGGTTTCCTGCAATTCTGCCCGGCTTTCAAGTCCTCTTGGCAGCCTTACTTCAGTATATTTTTGGATGATAGCTGTCATTTATAACTCTGCAGGTTTGTGAATTACAGTGCCCCTGAGCTCCTTTCTTCAACTCGCTTTCTTGTGAGCTGGCCGCAACACCGCAGGATTGCTTCAGGCCCTAATCTGGTTCCGGCATGGCACGCTGAGCCTTTGGTTAATTCCTCTTCCTGGTGGGGAATGAGAGTTAAATTTTCCCGTCCAGACACCTCCAGCTAGTCTCTCATTGGTTCTCCCTATTCCTGTTCATCTTCCGCGGAATTTGCAAACTGGGCCAAACAGGAGGTTAAAGGCACTGACTCTCCAAGTCGGGAGAGTGTTAGTAAAGCATCTGGAATGTTGCACCCGAGTACCAGGGGACGAGAACTGAGACATATTTCAACACGTCTCCCGATCACACGGTTGATCATACTCTGGGTTCCACATGCATGTTTTAGCTGAAGGAAGAATCCCTTAAACCTGGAGAGTTGAGACCCGTGGAATGGGTACCATGCAATATGACTTCAAAGGGTCTTCATTTGCTCACCAAAACTCTCCAATCCTATCACTGCTGCGTTTTTGCCCCTGTACTCACGATTGATTCACTTTCAGAGACATAGCAATCAGGTTTTAAGATACTTACTAGTAAGGTACATTATTAGGCGTTTAATATGGGGTTTTGAGTCCATTTCGTTGAGCAAGGAGTAGCTCTTGTCTATTACATATTTGGTTTAAGGAACTTTATCTGTGCTCATTTCAATCTCTGGTTTTATGCAGCACCCCAACTCACCTTTCCCCTTAAGCAAGCATAAGTTGATTTTCTAAATTTGGGACCATGTTCTGTTTTGAAATTCAGTTCCTGTGTAGCCAAGTTTACATTCCGTGTATTAGTGATATCTTATGATGTTTCTTTTTCTGTGTGACTTATTTCAGTTAGAATCATCATACCTGAATCCACTCATTATGCTGCTATGGGCCTGATGACATAGATGTCATTGCTGAGTGATATTGCATTGTACGTAAGTACCACAACTTCTTTATCCATTTTTCGCTTTATGCGATATTGAACTTGTACCGTAAACGAGGTTTCTTGTAAACAGAGCCATCCCAAACTTTGGGGTGGCTGTGTCTTTTTGATTTTAATTTCCCTAAGCTATAGGACCATAAGTGGAAGTGCCCTAGGCTCTGTTGCTTTGTTTTTTAGATGTTTCAGGAAACACCATACCCTTCTCCCGAGTGGCTGTTGGCAATTTACATCCCGCCCATCAGGCATAACAAGGCTCCCAGTTCTCCATGGCCTGTCCTGCCTTTCTGGATTTTACACTTTTTTCAGATGGCCCTTTTGACGGGGGAAGTGAGACTTCATTGTGGTGCAGATTTTCCTTTGCAAGCTTGCTTGGTTGGCCAAAAAGGGCGTATGCGTTTTTTCCTGAATATATTCAGGAAAAAACGCATACGCCCTTTTTGGCCAAGTGCATCATTGTCGACCTTCTGCCTCTTTTCCTATGCTTTAAATGCAATTCCAGTCTACCTCCTGAAATCGGTTTCCTGCAATTCTGCCCGGCTTTCAAGTCCTCTTGGCAGCCTTACTTCAGTATATTTTTGGATGATAGCTGTCATTTATAACTCTGCAGGTTTGTGAATTACAGTGCCCCTGAGCTCCTTTCTTCAACTCGCTTTCTTGTGAGCTGGCCGCAACACCGCAGGATTGCTTCAGGCCCTAATCTGGTTCCGGCATGGCACGCTGAGCCTTTGGTTAATTCCTCTTCCTGGTGGGAAATGAGAGTTAAATTTTCCCGTCCAGACACCTCCAGCTAGTCTCTCATTGGTTCTCCCTATTCCTGTTCATCTTCCACGGAATTTGCAAACTGGGCCAAACAGGAGGTTAGAGACACTGATTCTCCAAGTCGGGAGAGTGTTAGTAAAGCATCTGGAATGTTGCACCCGAGTACCAGGGGACGAGAACTGAGACATATTTCAACACGTCTCCCGATCACACGGTTGATCATACTCTGGGTTCCACATGCATGTTTTAGCTGAAAGAAGAATCCCTTAAACCTGGAGAGTTGAGACCCGTGGAATGGGTACCATGCAATATGACTTCAAAGGGTCTTCATTTGCTCACCAAAACTCTCCAATCCTATCACTGCTGCGTTTTTGCCCCTGTACTCACGATTGATTCACTTTCAGAGACATGGCAATCCATAGGTTTTAAGATACTTACTAGTCAGGTACATTATTAGGCGTTTAATATGGGGTTTTGAGTCCATTTCGTTGAGCAAGGAGTAGCTCTTGTCTATTACATATTTGGCTTAAGGAACTTTATCTGTGCTCATTTCAATCTCTGGTTTTATGCAGCACCCCAACTCACCTTTCCCCTTAAGCAAGCATAAGTTGATTTTCTAAATTTGGGACCATGTTCTGTTTTGAAATTCAGTTCCTGTGTAGCCAAGTTTACATTCCGTGTATTAGTGATATCTTATGATGTTTCTTTTTCTGTGTGACTTATTTCAGTTAGAATCATCATACCTGAATCCACTCATTATGCTGCTATGGGCCTGATGACATAGATGTCATTGCTGAGTGATATTGCATTGTACGTAAGTACCACAACTTCTTTATCCATTTTTCGCTTTATGCGATATTGAACTTGTACCGTAAACGAGTTTCTTGTAAACAGAGCCATCCCAAACTTTGGGGTGGCTGTGTCTTTTTGATTTTAATTTCCCTAAGCTATAGGACCATAAGTGGAAGTGCCCTAGGCTCTGTTGCTTTGTTTTTTAGATGTTTCAGGAAACACCATACACTTCTCCCGAGTGGCTGTTGGCAATTTACATCCCGCCCATCAGCATAACAAGGCTCCCAGTTCTCCATGGCCTGTCCTGCCTTTCTGGATTTTACACTTTTTTCAGATGGCCCTTTTGACGGGGGGGAAGTGAGACTTCATTGTGGTGCAGATTACCTTTGCAAGCTTGCTTGGTTGGCCAAAAAGGGCGTATGCGTTTTTTCCTGAATATATTCAGGAAAAAACGCATACGCCCTTTTTGGCCAAGTGCATCATTGTCGACCTTCTGCCTCTTTTCCTATGCTTTAAATGCAATTCCAGTCTACCTCCTGAAATCGGTTTCCTGCAATTCTGCCCGGCTTTCAAGTCCTCTTGGCAGCCTTACTTCAGTATATTTTTGGATGATAGCTGTCATTTATAACTCTGCAGGTTTGTGAATTACAGTGCCCCTGAGCTCCTTTCTTCAACTCGCTTTCTTGTGAGCTGGCCGCAACACCGCAGGATTGCTTCAGGCCCTAATCTGGTTCCGGCATGGCACGCTGAGCCTTTGGTTAATTCCTCTTCCTGGTGGGAAATGAGAGTTAAATTTTCCCGTCCAGACACCTCCAGCTAGTCTCTCATTGGTTCTCCCTATTCCTGTTCATCTTCCGCGGAATTTGCAAACTGGGCCAAACAGGAGGTTAAAGGCACTGACTCTCCAAGTCGGGAGAGTGTTAGTAAAGCATCTGGAATGTTGCACCCGAGTACCAGGGGACGAGAACTGAGACATATTTCAACACGTCTCCCGATCACACGGTTGATCATACTCTGGGTTCCACATGCATGCTTTAGCTGAAGGAAGAATCCCTTAAACCTGGAGAGTTGAGACCCGTGGAATGGGTACCATGCAATATGACTTCAAAGGGTCTTCATTTGCTCACCAAAACTCTCCAATCCTATCACTGCTGCGTTTTTGCCCCGGTACTCACGATTGATTCACTTTCAGAGACATAGCAATCCATAGGTTTTAAGATACTTACTAGTCAGGTACATTATTAGGCATTTAATATGGGGTTTTGAGTCCATTTCGTTGAGCAAGGAGTAGCTCTTGTCTATTACATATTTGGCTTAAGGAACTTTATCTGTGCTCATTTCAATCTCTGGTTTTATGCAGCACCCCAACTCACCTTTCCCCTTAAGCAAGCATAAGTTGATTTTCTAAATTTGGGACCATGTTCTGTTTTGAAATTCAGTTCCTGTGTAGCCAAGTTTACATTCCATGTATTAGTGATATCTTATGATGTTTCTTTTTCTGTGTGACTTATTTCAGTTAGAATCATCATACCTGAATCCACTCATTATGCTGCTATGGGCCTGATGACATAGATGTCATTGCTGAGTGATATTGCATTGTACGTAAGTACCACAAATTCTTAATCCATTTTTCGCTTTATGCGATATTGAACTTGTACCGTAAACGAGTTTCTTGTAAACAGAGCCATCCCAAACTTTGGGGTGGCTGTGTCTTTTTGATTTTAATTTCCCTAAGCTGCAGGACCATAAGTGGAAGTGCCCTAGGCTCTGTTGCTTTGTTTTTTAGATGTTTCAGGAAACACCATACACTTCTCCCGAGTGGCTGTTGGCAATTTACATCCCGCCCATCAGCATAACAAGGCTCCCAGTTCTCCATGGCCTGTCCTGCCTTTCTGGATTTTACACTTTTTTCAGATGGCCCTTTTGACGGGGGGGAAGTGAGACTTCATTGTGGTGCAGATTTCCTTTGCAAGCTTGCTTGGTTGGCCAAAAAGGGCATATGCGTTTTTTCCTGAATATATTCAGGAAAAAACGCATACGCCCTTTTTGGCCAAGTGCATCATTGTCGACCTTCTGCCTCTTTTCCTATGCTTTAAATGCAATTCCAGTCTACCTCCTGAAATCGGTTTCCTGCAATTCTGCCCGGCTTTCAAGTCCTCTTGGCAGCCTTACTTCAGTATATTTTTGGATGATAGCTGTCATTTATAACTCTGCAGGTTTGTGAATTACAGTGCCCCTGAGCTCCTTTCTTCAACTCGCTTTCTTGTGAGCTGGCCGCAACACCGCAGGATTGCTTCAGGCCCTAATCTGGTTCCGGCATGGCACGCTGAGCCTTTGGTTAATTCCTCTTCCTGGTGGGAAATGAGAGTTAAATTTTCCCTTCCAGACACCTCCAGCTAGTCTCTCATTGGTTCTCCCTATTCCTGTTCATCTTCCGCGGAATTTGCAAACTGGGCCAAACAGGAGGTTAAAGGCACTGACTCTCCAAGTCGGGAGAGTGTTAGTAAAGCATCTGGAATGTTGCACCCGAGTACCAGGGGACGAGAACTGAGACATATTTCAACACGTCTCCCGATCACATGGTTGATCATACTCTGGGTTCCACATGCATGTTTTAGCTGAAGGAAGAATCCCTTAAACCTGGAGAGTTGAGACCCGTGGAATGGGTACCATGCAATATGATTTCAAAGGGTCTTCATTTGCTCACCAAAACTCTCCAATCCTATCACTGCTGCGTTTTTGCCCCTGTACTCACGATTGATTCACTTTCAGAGACATAGCAATCCATAGGTTTTAAGATACTTACTAGTCAGGTACATTATTAGGCGTTTAATATGGGGTTTTGAGTCCATTTCGTTGAGCAAGGAGTAGCTCTTGTCTATTACATATTTGGCTTAAGGAACTTTATCTGTGCTCATTTCAATCTCTGGTTTTATGCAGCACCCCAACTCACCTTTCCCCTTAAGCAAGCATAAGTTGATTTTCTAAATTTGGGACCATGTTCTGTTTTGAAATTCAGTTCCTGTGTAGCCAAGTTTACATTCCGTGTATTAGTGATATCTTATGATGTTTCTTTTTCTGTGTGACTTATTTCAGTTAGAATCATCATACCTGAATCCACTCATTATGCTGCTATGGGCCTGATGACATAGATGTCATTGCTGAGTGATATTGCATTGTACGTAAGTACCACAACTTCTTTATCCATTTTTCGCTTTATGCGATATTGAACTTGTACCGTAAACGAGTTTCTTGTAAACAGAGCCATCCCAAACTTTGGGGTGGCTGTGTCTTTTTGATTTTAATTTCCCTAAGCTGCAGGACCATAAGTGGAAGTGCCCTAGGCTCTGTTGCTTTGGTTTTTAGATGTTTCAGGAAACACCATACACTTCTCCCGAGTGGCTGTTGGCAATTTACATCCCGCCCATCAGCATAACAAGGCTCCCAGTTCTCCATGGCCTGTCCTGCCTTTCTGGATTTTACACTTTTTTCAGATGGCCCTTTTGACCGGGGGGAAGTGAGACTTCATTGTAGTGCAGATTTCCTTTGCAAGCTTGCTTGGTTGGCCAAAAAGGGCGTATGCGTTTTTTCCTGAATATATTCAGGAAAAAACGCATACGCCCTTTTTGGCCAAGTGCATCATTGTCGACCTTCTGCCTCTTTTCCTATGCTTTAAATGCAATTCCAGTCTACCTCCTGAAATCGGTTTCCTGCAATTCTGCCCGGCTTTCAAGTCCTCTTGGCAGCCTTACTTCAGTATATTTTTGGATGATAGCTGTCATTTATAACTCTGCAGGTTTGTGAATTACAGTGCCCCTGAGCTCCTTTCTTCAACTCGCTTTCTTGTGAGCTGGCCGCAACACCGCAGGATTGCTTCAGGCCCTAATCTGGTTCCGGCATGGCACGCTGAGCCTTTGGTTAATTCCTCTTCCTGGTGGGAAATGAGAGTTAAATTTTCCCGTCCAGACACCTCCAGCTAGTCTCTCATTGGTTCTCCCTATTCCTGTTCATCTTCCGCGGAATTTGCAAACTGGGCCAAACAGGAGGTTAAAGGCACTGACTCTCCAAGTCGGGAGAGTGTTAGTAAAGCATCTGGAATGTTGCACCCGAGTACCAGGGGACGAGAACTGAGACATATTTCAACACGTCTCCCGATCACACGGTTGATCATACTCTGGGTTCCACATGCATGCTTTAGCTGAAGGAAGAATCCCTTAAACCTGGAGAGTTGAGACCCGTGGAATGGGTACCATGCAATATGACTTCAAAGGGTCTTCATTTGCTCACCAAAACTCTCCAATCC
Organism: Orcinus orca; assembly: GCF_937001465.1. Classification (NCBI taxonomy): domain Eukaryota; kingdom Metazoa; phylum Chordata; class Mammalia; order Artiodactyla; family Delphinidae; genus Orcinus; species Orcinus orca. The sequence goes on from NW_026044027.1 coordinate 31,298, forward strand.
TATCACTGCTGCGTTTTTGCCCCGGTACTCACGATTGATTCACTTTCAGAGACATAGCAATCCATAGGTTTTAAGATACTTACTAGTCAGGTACATTATTAGGCATTTAATATGGGGTTTTGAGTCCATTTCGTTGAGCAAGGAGTAGCTCTTGTCTATTACATATTTGGCTTAAGGAACTTTATCTGTGCTCATTTCAATCTCTGGTTTTATGCAGCACCCCAACTCCCCTTTCCCCTTAAGCAAGCATAAGTTGGTTTTCTAAATTTGAGACCCTTTTCTGTTTTGTAATCAGGTTCCTGTGTAGCCAAGTTTACATTCCGTGTATTACTGATATCTTATGATGTTTCTTTTTCTCTGTGACTTATTTCAGTTAGAATCATCATACCTGAATCCACTCATTATGCTGCTACGGGCCTGATGACATAGATTTCATTGCTGAGTGATATTGCTTTGTACGTAAGTACCACAACTTCTTTATCCATTTTTCGCTTTCTGCGATATTGAACTTGTACCATAAACGAGGTTCTTGTAAACAGAGCCATCCCAAATTTTGGGGTGGCTGTGTCTTTTTTATTTTAATTTCCCTAAGCTATAGGACCATAATTGGAAGTGCCCTAAGCTCTGTTGCTTTGTTTTTTAGATGTTTCAGGAAACACCATACACATCTCCCGATTGGCTGTTGGCAATTTACATCCCGCCGATCAGCATAACAACGCTCCCAGTTCTCCATGGCCTGTCCTGCCTTTCTGGATTTTACAATTTTTTCAGATGGCCCTTTTGACCGGGGGGAAGTGAGACTTCATTATAGTGTAGATTTCCTTTTCAAGCTTCCTTGGTTGGCCTAAAAGGGCGTATGTGTTTTTTCCTGAATATATTCAGGAAAAAACACATACGCCCTTTTTTGCCAAGTGTATCATTGTCGACGTTCTGCCTCTTTTCCTATGCTTTAAATGCAATTGCAGTCTAACTCCTGAAATCGGTTTCCTGCAATTCTGCCCCGCTTTGAAATCCTCTTGGCAGCCATTCTTCAGTATATTTTTGGATGATTGCTGTCATTTATAACTCTGCAGGTTTGTGAATTACAGTGCCCCTGAGCTCCTTTCTTCAACTCACTTGCTTGTAAGCTGGCCGCAACACCACAGGATTGCTTCAGGCCCTAATCTTGTTCTGGCACGGCAAGCTGAGCCTTTGGTTAATTCCTCTTCCTGGTGGGAAATGAGAGTTAAATTTGCCCATCCAGACACCTCCAGCTAGTCTCTCATTGGTTCTCCCTATTCCCGTTCATCTTCCGCTGAAATTGCAAACTGCGCAAAACAAGAGGTTAAAGGCACTGACTCTCCAAGTCGGGAGAGTGTTAGTAAAGCGTCTGGAATGTTGCACCCGAGTACCAGGGGACGAGAACTGAGACATATTGGAACACGTCTCCCGATCACACGGTTGATCATACTCTGGGCTCCACATGCATGTTTTAGCTGAAGGAAGAATCCCTTAAACCTGGAGAGTTGAGACTTGTGGAATGGGTACAATGCAATATGACCTCCAAGGGTCTTCATTTGCTCAGCGAACCTCTCCAATCCTATCACTGCTGCGTTTATGTCCCTGTACACACACTTGATTCTCTTTCGGAGACATAGAAATCCATAGGTTTTCAGATACTTACTAGTCAAGTACATTCTTAGGCGTTTAATATGGGGTGTTGAGTCCATTTCGTTGAGCAAGGAGTAGCTCTTGTCTATTCCATATTTGGCTTAAGGAACTTTATCTGTGCTCATTTCAATCTCTGGTTTTATGCAGCACCCCAACTCACCTTTCCCCTTAAGCAAGCGTAAGTTGGTTTTCTAAATTTGAGACCCTCTTCTGTTTTGTAATCCAGTTCCTCTGTAGCCAAGTTTACATTCCGTGTATTAGTGATATCTTATGTTTCTTTTTCTGTGTGACTTATTTCAGTTAGAATCATCATACCTGAATCCACTCATTATGCAGCTACGGGCCTGATGACATAGATTTCATTGCTGAGTGATATTGCATTGTACGTAAGTACCACAACTTCTTTATCCATTTTTCGCTTTCTGCGATATTGAAGTTGTACCGTAAACGAGGTTCTTGTAAACAGAGCCGTCCCAAACATTGGGGTGGCTGTGTCTTTTTGATTTTAATTTCCCTAAGCTATAGGACCATAAGTGGAAGTGCCCTTGGCTCTGTTGCTTTGTTTTTTACATGTTTCAGGAAACACCATACAATTCTCCAGAGTGGCTGTTGGCAACTTACATCCCGCCCATCAACATAACAAGGCTCCCAGTTCTCCATGGCCTGTCCTGCCTTTCTGCATGTTACACTTTTTTCAGATGGCCCTTTTGACTGGGGGGAAGTGAGACTTCATTGTAGTGCAGATTTCCTTTGCAAGCTTGCTTGGTTGGCCAAAAAGGGCGTATGCGTCTTTTCCTGAATATATTCAGGAGAAAATGCATACGCCCATTTTGGCCAAGTGCATCATTGTCGACGTTCTGCCTCTTTTCCTATGCTTTAAATGCAATTCCAGTCTACCTCCTGAAATCGGATTCCTGCAATTATGGCCCGCTTTCAACTCCTCTTGGCAGCCTTACTTCAGTATATTTTTGGACGATAGCTGTCATTTATAACTCTGCAGGTTTGTGATTACAGTGCCCCTGAGCTCCTTTCCTCAACTCGCTTTCTTGTTAGCTGGCCGCAACACCACAGGATTTCTTCAGGCCCTAATCTGGCTCCGGCATGGCACGCTGAGCCTTTGGTTAATTCTTCCTCCTGGGGGGAAATGAGAGTTAAATTTGCCCGTCCAGACACCTCCAGCTAGTCTCTCATTGATTCTCCCTATTCCTGTTCATCTTTCGCAGAAATTGCAAACTGGGCCAAACAGGAGGTTAAAGGCACTGACTCTCCAAGTCGGGAGAGTGTTAGTAAAGCGTCTGGAATGTTGCACCCAAGTACCAGGGGACGAGAACTGAGACATATTTCAACACGTCTCCCGATCACACGGTTGATCATACTCTGGGTTCCACATGCATGTTTTAGCTGAAGGAAGAATCCCTTAAACCTGGAGAGTTGAGAACCATGGAATGGGTACCATGCAATATTACTTCAAAGGGTCTTCATTTGCTCACCGAACCTCTGCAATCCTATCACTGCTGCGTTTATGCCCCTGTACACACTCTTGATTCTCTTTCGGAGACATAGCAATACATAGGTTTTAAGATACTTACTAGTCAGGTACATTCTTAGGTGTTTAATATGGGGTGTTGAGTCCATTTCGTTGAGCAAGGAGTAGCTCTTGTCTGTTACATATTTGGCTTAAGGAAATTTATCTGTGCTCATTTCAATCTCTGGTTTTATGCAGCACCCCAACTCCCCTTTCCCCTTAAGCAAGCATAAGTTGGTTTTCTAAATTTGAGACATTCTTCTGTTTTGTAATCAGGTTCCTGTGTAGCCAAGTTTACATTCCGTGTATTACTGATATCTTATGATGTTTCTTTTTCTCTGTGACTTATTTCAGTTAGAATCATCATACCTGAATCCACTCATTATGCTGCTACGGGCCTGATGACATAGATTTCATTGCTGAGTGATATTGCTTTGTACGTAAGTACCACAACTTCTTTATCCATTTTTCGCTTTCTGCGATATTGAACTTGTACCATAAACGAGGTTCTTGTAAACAGAGCCATCCCAAATTTTGGGGTGGCTGTGTCTTTTTTATTTTAATTTCCCTAAGCTATAGGACCATAATTGGAAGTGCCCTAGGCTCTGTTGCTTTGTTTTTTAGATGTTTCAGGAAACACCATACACATCTCCCGATTGGCTGTTGGCAATTTACATCCCGCCGATCAGCATAACAACGCTCCCAGTTCTCCATGGCCTGTCCTGCCTTTCTGGATTTTACAATTTTTTCAGATGGCCCTTTTGACCGGGGGGAATTGAGACTTCATTATAGTGTAGATTTCCTTTTCAAGCTTCCTTGGTTGGCCTAAAAGGGCGTATGTGTTTTTTCCTGAATATATTCAGGAAAAAACACATACGCCCTTTTTTGCCAAGTGTATCATTGTCGACGTTCTGCCTCTTTTCCTATGCTTTAAATGCAATTGCAGTCTAACTCCTGAAATCGGTTTCCTGCAATTCTGCCCCGCTTTGAAATCCTCTTGGCAGCCATTCTTCAGTATATTTTTGGATGATTGCTGTCATTTATAACTCTGCAGGTTTGTGAATTACAGTGCCCCTGAGCTCCTTTCTTCAACTCACTTGCTTGTAAGCTGGCCGCAACACCACAGGATTGCTTCAGGCCCTAATCTTGTTCTGGCACGGCAAGCTGAGCCTTTGGTTAATTCCTCTTCCTGGTGGGAAATGAGAGTTAAATTTGCCCATCCAGACACCTCCAGCTAGTCTCTCATTGGTTCTCCCTATTCCCGTTCATCTTCCGCTGAAATTGCAAACTGCGCAAAACAAGAGGTTAAAGGCACTGACTCTCCAAGTCGGGAGAGTGTTAGTAAAGCGTCTGGAATGTTGCACCCGAGTACCAGGGGACGAGAACTGAGACATATTGGAACACGTCTCCCGATCACACGGTTGATCATACTCTGGGCTCCACATGCATGTTTTAGCTGAAGGAAGAATCCCTTAAACCTGGAGAGTTGAGACTTGTGGAATGGGTACAATGCAATATGACCTCCAAGGGTCTTCATTTGCTCAGCGAACCTCTCCAATCCTATCACTGCTGCGTTTATGTCCCTGTACACACACTTGATTCTCTTTCGGAGACATAGAAATCCATAGGTTTTCAGATACTTACTAGTCAAGTACATTCTTAGGCGTTTAATATGGGGTGTTGAGTCCATTTCGTTGAGCAAGGAGTAGCTCTTGTCTATTCCATATTTGGCTTAAGGAACTTTATCTGTGCTCATTTCAATCTCTGGTTTTATGCAGCACCCCAACTCACCTTTCCCCTTAAGCAAGCGTAAGTTGGTTTTCTAAATTTGAGACCCTCTTCTGTTTTGTAATCCAGTTCCTCTGTAGCCAAGTTTACATTCCGTGTATTAGTGATATCTTATGTTTCTTTTTCTGTGTGACTTATTTCAGTTAGAATCATCATACCTGAATCCACTCATTATGCTGCTACGGGCCTGATGACATAGATTTCATTGCTGAGTGATATTGCATTGTACGTAAGTACCACAACTTCTTTATCCATTTTTCGCTTTCTGCGATATTGAAGTTGTACCGTAAACGAGGTTCTTGTAAACAGAGCCGTCCCAAACATTGGGGTGGCTGTGTCTTTTTGATTTTAATTTCCCTAAGCTATAGGACCATAAGTGGAAGTGCCCTTGGCTCTGTTGCTTTGTTTTTTACATGTTTCAGGAAACACCATACAATTCTCCAGAGTGGCTGTTGGCAACTTACATCCCGCCCATCAGCATAACAAGGCTCCCAGTTCTCCATGGCCTGTCCTGCCTTTCTGCATGTTACACTTTTTTCAGATGGCCCTTTTGACTGGGGGGAAGTGAGACTTCATTGTAGTGCAGATTTCCTTTGCAAGCTTGCTTGGTTGGCCAAAAAGGGCGTATGCGTCTTTTCCTGAATATATTCAGGAGAAAATGCATACGCCCATTTTGGCCAAGTGCATCATTGTCGACGTTCTGCCTCTTTTCCTATGCTTTAAATGCAATTCCAGTCTACCTCCTGAAATCGGATTCCTGCAATTATGGCCCGCTTTCAAGTCCTCTTGGCAGCCTTACTTCAGTATATTTTTGGACGATAGCTGTCATTTATAACTCTGCAGGTTTGTGATTACAGTGCCCCTGAGCTCCTTTCCTCAACTCGCTTTCTTGTTAGCTGGCCGCAACACCACAGGATTTCTTCAGGCCCTAATCTGGCTCCGGCATGGCACGCTGAGCCTTTGGTTAATTCTTCCTCCTGGGGGGAAATGAGAGTTAAATTTGCCCGTCCAGACACCTCCAGCTAGTCTCTCATTGATTCTCCCTATTCCTGTTCATCTTTCGCAGAAATTGCAAACTGGGCCAAACAGGAGGTTAAAGGCACTGACTCTCCAAGTCGGGAGAGTGTTAGTAAAGCGTCTGGAATGTTGCACCCAAGTACCAGGGGACGAGAACTGAGACATATTTCAACACGTCTCCCGATCACACGGTTGATCATACTCTGGGTTCCACATGCATGTTTTAGCTGAAGGAAGAATCCCTTAAACCTGGAGAGTTGAGAACCATGGAATGGGTACCATGCAATATTACTTCAAAGGGTCTTCATTTGCTCACCGAACCTCTGCAATCCTATCACTGCTGCGTTTATGCCCCTGTACACACTCTTGATTCTCTTTCGGAGACATAGCAATACATAGGTTTTAAGATACTTACTAGTCAGGTACATTCTTAGGTGTTTAATATGGGGTGTTGAGTCCATTTCGTTGAGCAAGGAGTAGCTCTTGTCTGTTACATATTTGGCTTAAGGAAATTTATCTGTGCTCATTTCAATCTCTGGTTTTATGCAGCACCCCAACTCCCCTTTCCCCTTAAGCAAGCATAAGTTGGTTTTCTAAATTTGAGACATTCTTCTGTTTTGTAATCAGGTTCCTGTGTAGCCAAGTTTACATTCCGTGTATTACTGATATCTTATGATGTTTCTTTTTCTCTGTGACTTATTTCAGTTAGAATCATCATACCTGAATCCACTCATTATGCTGCTACGGGCCTGATGACATAGATTTCATTGCTGAGTGATATTGCTTTGTACATAAGTACCACAACTTCTTTATCCATTTTTCGCTTTCTGCGATATTGAACTTGTACCATAAACGAGGTTCTTGTAAACAGAGCCGTCCCAAACTTTGGGGTGGCTGTGTCTTTTTGATTTTAATTTCCCTAAGCTATAGGACCATAATTGGAAGTGCCCTAGGCTCTGTTGCTTTGTTTTTTAGATGTTTCAGGAAATACCATACACTTCTCCCCAGTGGCTGTTGGCAATTTACATCCCGCCCATCAGCATAACAAGGCTCCCAGTTCTCCATGTCCTGTTCTGCCTTTCTGGATTTTACACTTTTATCAGATGGCCCTTTTGACCGGGGGGAACTGAGACTTCATTGTAGTGCAGATTTCCTTTGCAAGCTTGCTTGGTTGGCCAAAAAGGGCGTATCCGTCTTTTCCTGAATATATTCAGGAGAAAACGCATACGCCCATTTTGGCAAAGTGCATCATTGTCGACGTTCTGCCTGTTTTCCTATGCTTTAAATGCAATTCCAGTCTACCTCCTGAAATCGGATTCCTGCAATTATGCGCCGCGTTCAACTGCTCTTGGCAGCCTTACTTCAGTATATTTTTGGACGATAGCTGTCATTTGTAACTCTGGAGGTTTGTGAATTACAGTGCCCCTGAGCTCCTTTCTTCAACTCGCTTTCTTGTGAGCTTGCCGCAACACCGCAGGATTTCTTCAGGCCCTAATCTGGCTCCGGCACGGCACGCTGAGCCTTTGGTTAATTCCCCCTCCTGGGGGGAAATGAGAGTTAAATTTGCCCGTCCAGACACCTCCAGCTAGTGTCTCATTGATTCTCCCTATCCCTGTTCATCTTCCGCAGAAATTGCAAACTGGGCCAAACAGGAGATTAAAGGCACTGACTCTCCAAGTCGGGAGAGTGTTAATAAAGCGTCTGGAATGTTGCACCCGAGTAACAGGGTACGAGAACTGAGACATATTTGAACACGTCTCCCGATCACACGGTTGATCATACTCTGGGTTCCACATGCATGTTTTAGTTGAAGGAAGAATCCCTTAAACCTGGAGAGTTGAGACCCGTGGAATGGGTACCATGCAATGTGACTTCCAAGGGTCTTCATTTGCTCACCGAACCTCTCCAATCCTATCACTGCTGCGTTTATGCCCCTGTACACACGCTTGATTCTCTTTTGGAGACATAGCAATCCATAGATTTAAGATACTTACTAGTCAGGTACATTCTTAGGCGTTTAATATGGGGTGTTGAGTCCATTTCATTGAGCAAGGAGTAGCTCTTGTCTATTCCATATTTGGCTTAAGGAAATTTATCTGTGCTCATTTCAATCTCTGGTTTTATGTAGCACCCCAACTCACCTTTCCCCTTAAGCAAGCATAAGTTGGTTTTCTAAATTTGAGACCCTGTTCTGTTTTGTAATCCAGTTCCTGTGTAGCCAAGTTTACATTCCGTGTATTAGTGATATCTTATGATGTTTCTTTTTCTGTGTGACTTATTTCAGTGAGAATCATCATACCTGAATCCAGTCTATGCTGCTACGGGCCTGATGACATAGATTTCATTGCTGAGTGATATTGCATTGTACGTAACTACCACAACTTCTTTATCCATTTTTCACTTTCTGCGATATTGAACTTTTACCGTAAATGAGGTTCTTGTAAACAGAGAGGTCCCAAACTTTGGGGTGGCTGTGTCTTTTTGATTTTAATTTCCCTAAGCTATAGGACTATAAGTGGAAGTGCCCTAGGCTCTGTTGCTTTGTTTTTTAGATGTTTCAGGAAACACCATACACTTCTCCCCAGTGACTGTTGGCAATTTACATCCCGCCCATCAGCATAACAAGGCTCCCAGTTCTCCATGGCCTGTCCTGCCTTTCTGGATTTTACACTTTTTTCACATGGCCCTTTTGACTGGGGGGAAGTGAGACTTCATTGTAGTGCAGATTTCCTTTGCAAGCTTGCTTGGTTGGCCAAAAAGGGCGTATGCGTTTTTTCCTGAATATATTCAGGAAAAAACGCATACGCCCTTTTTGGCCAAGTGCATCATTGTGGACTTTCTGCCTCTTTTCCTATGCTTTAAATGCAATTCCAGTCTACCTCCTGAAATCGGTTTACTGCATTTCTGGCCCGCTTTCAAGTCCTCTTGGCAGCCTTACTTCAGTATACTTTTGGACGATAGCTGTCATTTATAACTCTGCAGGTTTGTGAATTACAGTGCCCCTGAGCTCCTTTCTTCAACTCGCTTTCTTGTGAGCTGGCCACAACACCGCAGGATTGCTTCAGACCCTAATCTGTTTCCGGCACGGCACACTGAGCCTTTGGTTAATTCCTCTTCCTGGTGGGAAATGAGAGTTAAATTTGCCCGTCCAGACACCTCCAGCTAGTCTCTCATTGGTTCTCCCTATTCCTGTTCATCTTCCGCGGAAATTGCAAACTGGGCCAAACAGGAGGTTAAAGGCACTGACTCTCCAAATCGGGAGGGTGTTACTAAAGCGTGTGGAATGTTGCACCCGAGTACCAGGGGAGGAGAACTGAGACATATTTGAACACGTCTTCCGATCACACGGTTCATCATACTCTGGTTTTCACATGCATGTTTTAGCTGAAGGAAGAATCCCTTAAACCTGGAGAGTTGAGACCCGTGGAATGGGTACCATGCAATATGACTTCAAAGGGTCTTCGTTTGCTCACCGAACCTCTCCAATCCTATCACTGCTGCGTTTATGCCCCTGTACACACGCTTGATTCTCTTTCAGAGACATAGCAATCCATAGGTTTTAAGATACTTACTAGTCAGGTACATTCTTAGGCGTTTAATATGGGGTGTTGAGTCCATTTCGTTGAGCAAGGAGTAGGTCTTGTCTATTACATATTTGGCTTAAGGAACTTTATCTGTGCTCATTTCAATCTCTGGATTTATGCAGCACCCCAACTCACCTTTCCCCTTAAGCAAGCATAAGTTGGTTTTCTAAATTTGAGACCCTCTTCTGTTTTGTAATCCAGTTCCTGTGTAGCCAAGTTTACATTCCGTGTATTAGTGATACCTTATGATGTTTCTTTTTCTGTGTGACTTATTTCAGTTAGAATCATCCTACCTGTATCCACTCATTATGCTGTTACGGGCCTGATGACATAGATTTCATTGCTGAGTGATATTGAATTGTACGTAAGTACCACAACTTCTTTATCCATTTTTCACTCTTTGCGATATTGAACTTGTACTGTAAAGGAGGTTCTTGTAAACAGAGCCGTCCCAAACTTTGGGGTGGCTGTGTCTTTTTTATTTTAATTTCCCTAAGCTATAGGACCATAAGTGGAAGTGCCCTAGGCTCTGTTGCTTTGTTTTTTAGATGTTTCAGGAAACACCATACATTTCTCCAGAGTGGCTGTTGGCAATTTACATCCCGCCCATCAGCATAACAAGGCTCCCAGTTCTCCATGGCCTGTCCTGCCTTTCTGGATTTTACACTTTTTTCAGATGGCCCTTTTGACCGCGGGGAAGTGAGACTTCATTGTAGTGCAGATTTCCTTTCCAAGCTTGCTTGGTTGGCCAAAAAGGGCGTATGCGTTTTTTCCTGAATATATTCAGGAAAAAACGCATACGCCCTTTTTGGCCAAGTGCATCATTGTCGACGTTCTGCCTCTTTTCCTATGCTTTAAATGCAATTCCAGTGTACCTCCTGAAATCGGGTTCCTGCCATTCTGCCCCGCATTCTAGTCCTCTTGGCAGCCTTACTTCAGTATATTTTTGGAGGATAGCTGTCATTTATAACTCTGCAGGTTTGTGAATTACAGTGCCCCTGAGCTCCTTTCTTCAATTCGCTTTCTTGTGAGCTGTCCGCAACACCGCAGGATTGCTTCAGGCCCTAATCTGGTTCCAGCACGGCACGCTGAGCCTTTGGTTAATTCCTCTTCCTGGTGGGAAATGAGAGTTAAATTTGCCCGTCCAGACACCTCCAGCTTGTCTCTCATCGGTTCTCCCTATTCCTGTTCATCTTTTGCAGAAATTTCAAACTGGGCCAAACAGGAGGTTAAAGGCAATGACTCTCCAAGTTGGCAGAGTGTTAGTAAAGCGTCTGGAATGTTGCACCCGAGTACCAGGGGACGAGAACTGAGACATATTTGAACACGTCTCCCCATCACATGGTTGATCATACTCTGGGATCCACATGCATGTTTTAGCTGAAGGAAGAATCCCTTAAACCTGGAGAGTTGAGACCCGTGGAATGGGTACCATGCAATATGCCTTCAAATGGTCTTCATTTGCTTACCAAACTTCTCCAATCCTATCACTGCTGCGTTTATGCCCCTGTACACACGCTTGTTTCTCTTTTGGAGACATAGCAATCCATAGGTTTTAAGATACTTACTAGTCAGATACATTCTTAGGCGTTTAATATGGGTTGTTGAGTCCATTTCGTTGAGCAAGGAGTAGCTCTTGTCTATTACATATTTGGCTTAAGGAACTTTATATATGCTCATTTCAATCTCTGGTTTTATGCAGCACCCCAACTCACCTTTCCACTTAAGCAAGCATAAGTTGGTTTTCTAAATTTGAGACCATGTTCTGTTTTGTAATTCAGTTCCTGTGTAGCCAAGTTTACATTCTGTGTATTGGTGATATCTTAAGACGTTTCTTTTTCTGTTTTACATATTGTAGTTAGAATCATGATACCTGAATCCACTCATTATGCTGCTATGGGCCTGATGACATAGATTTCATTGCTGAGTGATATTGCATTGTACGTAAGTACCACAACTTCTTTATCCATTTTTCACTTTCTGCGATATTGAACTTCTACCGTAAACGAGGTTCTTGTAAACAGAGCCATCAAAAACTTTTGGGTGGTTCTGCTTTTTGATTTTAATTTCCCTAAGCTATAGGACCATAATTGGAAGTGCCCTAGGCTCTGTTCCTCTGTTTTTTAGATGTTTCAGGAAACACCATACACTTCTAACCAGTGGCTGTTGGCAATTTACATCCCGCCCATCAGCATAACAAGGCTCCCAGTTCTCCATGGCCTGTCCTGCCTTTCTGGATTTTACACTTTTTTCACATGGCCCTTTTGACCGGGGGGAAGTGAGACTTCATTGTAGTGCAGATTTCCTTTGCAAGCTTGCTTGGTTGGCCAAAATGGGCTTATGCGTTTTTTCCTGAATATATTCAGGAAAAAACGCATACGCCCTTTTTGGCCAAGTGCATCATTGTCGACGTTCTGCCTCTTTTCCTATGCTTTAAATGCAATTCCAGTCTACCTCCTGAAATCGGTTTCCTCCAATTCTGCCCCGCTTTCAAGTCCTCTTGGCAGCCTTACTTCAGTATATTTTTGGACGATAGCTGTCATTTATAACTCTATAGGTATGTGAATTACAGTGCCCCTGAGCTCCTTTCTTCAACTCGCTTTCTTGTGAGCTGGCCGCAACACCGCAGGATTGCTTCAGGCCCTAATCTGGTTCCGGCACGGCACGCTGAGCCTTTGCTTAATTCCTCTACCTGGTGGGAAATGAGAGTTAAATTTGCCCGTCCAGACACCTCCAGCTAGTGTCTCATTGGTCCTCCCTATCCCTGTTCATCTTCCGCAGAAATTGCAAACTGAGCCAAACAGGAGGTTAAAGGCACTGACTCTCCAAGTCGGGAGAGACTTAGTAAAGCGTGTGGAATGTTGCACCCGAGTACCAGGGGACAAGAACTGAGACATATTTGAACCCATCTCCCGATCACATGGTTGATCATACTCTGGGTTCCACATGCATGTTTTAGCTGAAGGAAGAATCCCTTAAACCTGGAGAGTTGAGACCCGTGGAATGGGTACCATGCAATATGACTTCAAAGGGTCTTCATTTGCTCACCGAACCTCTCCAATCCTATCACTGCTGCGTTTATGCCCCGGTACTCACGCTTGATTCTCTTTCAGAGACATAGCAATCCATAGGTTTTAAGATACTTACTAGTCAGGTACATTATTAGGCGTTTCATATGGGGTTTTGAGTCCATTTCGTTGAGCAAGGAGTAGCTCTTGTCTATTCCATATTTGGCTTAAGGAACTTTATCTGTGCTCATTTCAATCTCTGGTTTTATGCAGCACCCCAACTCACCTTTCCCCTTAAACAAGCATAAGTTTGTTTTCTAAATTTGAGACCCTCTTCTGTTTTGTAATCCAGTTCCTGTGTAGCCAAGTTTACATTCCGTGTATTAGTGATATCTTATGATGTTTCTTTTTCTGTGTGACTTATTTCAGTTAGAATCATCATACCTGAATCCACTCATTATTCTGCTATGGGCCAGATGACATAGATTTCATTGCTGAGTGATATTGCATTGTACGTAAGTACCACAACTTCTTTATCCATTTTTCACTTTCTGCGATATTGAACATGTACCGTAAACGAGGTTCTTGTAAACAGAGCCATCCAAAACTTTGGGGTGGCTTTGTCTTTTTTATTTTAATTTCCCTAAGCTATAGGACCATAAGTGTAAGTGCCCTAGGCTCTGTTGCTTTGTTTTTTAGATGTTTCAGGAAACACCATACACTTCTCCCTAGTGGCTGTTGGCAATTTACATCCCGCCCATCAGCATAGCAAGGCTCCCAGTTCTCCATGGCCGGTCCTGCCTTTCTGGATTTTACACTTTTTTCAGATGGTCCTTTTGACCAGGGGGGAAGTGAGACTTCAATGTAGTGCAGATTTCCTTTGCAAGCTTGCTTGGTTGGCCAAAAAGGGCGTATGCGTTTTTTCCTGAATATATTCAGGAAACAACGCATACGCACTTTTTGGCCAAGTGCATCATTGTCGACGTTCTCCCTCTTTTCCTATGCTTTAAATGCAATTCCAGTCTACCTTCTGAAATCGGTTTCCTGCAATTCTGCCCCGCTTTCAAGTCCTCTTGGCAGCGTTACTTCAGTATATTTTTGGACGATTGCTGTCATTTATAACTCTGCAGGTTTGTGAATTACAGTGCCACTGAGCTCCTATCTTCAACTCGCTTTCTTGTGAGCTGGCCGCAACACCGCAGGATTGCTTCGGGCCCTAATCTGGTTCCGGCACGACATGCTGAGCCTTTGGTTAATTCCTCTTCCTGGTGGGAAATGAGAGTTAAATTTTCCCGTCCAGACACCTCCAGCTAGTCTCTCATTGGTTCTCCCTATTCCTGTTCATCTTCCGCAGAAATTGCAAACTGGGCCAAACAGGAGATTAAAGGCACTGACTTTCCAATTCGGGAGAGTGTTAATAAAGCGTTTGGAATGTTGCACCCGAATAACAGGGTACGAGAACTGAGACATATTTGAACACGTCTCCCGATCACACGGTTGATCATACTCTGGGTTCCACATGCGTGTTTCAGCTGAAGGAAGAATCCCTTAAAGCTGGAGAGTTGAGACCCGTGGAATGAGTACCATGCAATATGACTTCAAAGGGTCTTCATTTGCTCACCGAACCTCTCCAATCCTATCACTGCTGCGTTTATGCCCCTGTACACACGCTTGATTCTCTTTTGGAGACATAGCAATCCATAGATTTAAGATACTTACTAGTCAGGTACATTCTTAGGCGTTTAATATGGGGTGTTGAGTCCATTTCATTGAGCAAGGAGTAGCTCTTGTCTATTCCATATTTGGCTTAAGGAAGTTTATCTGTGCTCATTTCAATCTCTGGTTTTATGTAGCACCCCAACTCACCTTTCCCCTTAAGCAAGCATAAGTTGGTTTTCTAAATTTGAGACCCTGTTCTGTTTTGTAATCCAGTTCCTGTGTAGCCAAGTTTACATTCCGTGTATTAGTGATATCTTATGATGTTTCTTTTTCTGTGTGACTTATTTCAGTGAGAATCATCATACCTGAATCCAGTCTATGCTGCTACGGGCCTGATGACATAGATTTCATTTCTGAGTGATATTGCATTGTACGTAAGTACCACAACTTCTTTATCCATTTTTCACTTTCTGCGATATTGAACTTCTACCGTAAATGAGGTTCTTGTAAACAGAGAGGTCCCAAACTTTGGGGTGGCTGTGTCTTTTTGATTTTAATTTCCCTAAGCTATAGGACTATAAGTGGAAGTGCCCTAGGCTCTGTTGCTTTGTTTTTTAGATGTTTCAGGAAACACCATACACTTCTCCCCAGTGACTGTTGGCAATTTACATCCCGCCCATCAGCATAACAAGGCTCCCAGTTCTCCATGGCCTGTCCTGCCTTTCTGGATTTTACACTTTTTTCACATGGCCCTTTTGACTGGGGGGAAGTGAGACTTCATTGTAGTGCAGATTTCCTTTGCAAGCTTGCTTGGTTGGCCAAAAAGGGCGTATGCGTTTTTTCCTGAATATATTCAGGAAAAAACGCATACGCCCTTTTTGGCCAAGTGCATCATTGTGGACTTTCTGCCTCTTTTCCTATGCTTTAAATGCAATTCCAGTCTACCTCCTGAAATCGGTTTACTGCATTTCTGGCCCGCTTTCAAGTCCTCTTGGCAGCCTTACTTCAGTATACTTTTGGACGATAGCTGTCATTTATAACTCTGCAGGTTTGTGAATTACAGTGCCCCTGAGCTCCTTTCTTCAACTCGCTTTCTTGTGAGCTGGCCACAACACCGCAGGATTGCTTCAGACCCTAATCTGTTTCCGGCACGGCACACTGAGCCTTTGGTTAATTCCTCTTCCTGGTGGGAAATGAGAGTTAAATTTGCCCGTCCAGACACCTCCAGCTAGTCTCTCATTGGTTCTCCCTATTCCTGTTCATCTTCCGCGGAAATTGCAAACTGGGCCAAACAGGAGGTTAAAGGCACTGACTCTCCAAATCGGGAGGGTGTTACTAAAGCGTGTGGAATGTTGCACCCGAGTACCAGGGGAGGAGAACTGAGACATATTTGAACACGTCTTCCGATCACACGGTTCATCATACTCTGGTTTTCACATGCATGTTTTAGCTGAAGGAAGAATCCCTTAAACCTGGAGAGTTGAGACCCGTGGAATGGGTACCATGCAATATGACTTCAAAGGGTCTTCGTTTGCTCACCGAACCTCTCCAATCCTATCACTGCTGCGTTTATGCCCCTGTACACACGCTTGATTCTCTTTCAGAACATAGCAATCCATAGGTTTTAAGATACTTACTAGTCAGGTACATTCTTAGGCGTTTAATATGGGGTGTTGAGTCCATTTCGTTGAGCAAGGAGTAGCTCTTGTCTATTACATATTTGGCTTAAGGAACTTTATCTGTGCTCATTTCAATCTCTGGTTTTATCCAGCACCCCAACTCACCTTTCCCCTTAAGCAAGCATAAGTTGGTTTTCTAAATTTGAGACCCTGTTCTCTTTTGTAATCCAGTTCCTGTGTAGCCAAGTTTACATTCCGTGTATTAGTGATACCTTATGATGTTTCTTTTTCTGTGTGACTTATTTCAGTTAGAATCATCCTACCTGTATCCACTCATTATGCTGTTACGGGCCTGATGACATAGATTTCATTGCTGAGTGATATTGAATTGTACGTAAGTACCACAACTTCTTTATCCATTTTTCACTCTTTGCGATATTGAACTTGTACTGTAAAGGA
Organism: Orcinus orca; assembly: GCF_937001465.1. Lineage (NCBI taxonomy): Eukaryota > Metazoa > Chordata > Mammalia > Artiodactyla > Delphinidae > Orcinus > Orcinus orca. The sequence continues at coordinate 47,607 of NW_026044027.1, forward strand.
GGTTCTTGTAAACAGAGCCGTCCCAAACTTTGGGGTGGCTGTGTCTTTTTTATTTTAATTTCCCTAAGCTATAGGACCATAAGTGGAAGTGCCCTAGGCTCTGTTGCTTTGTTTTTTAGATGTTTCAGGAAACACCATACATTTCTCCAGAGTGGCTGTTGGCAATTTACATCCCGCCCATCAGCATAACAAGGCTCCCAGTTCTCCATGGCCTGTCCTGCCTTTCTGGATTTTACACTTTTTTCAGATGGCCCTTTTGACCGCGGGGAAGTGAGACTTCATTGTAGTGCAGATTTCCTTTCCAAGCTTGCTTGGTTGGCCAAAAAGGGCGTATGCGTTTTTTCCTGAATATATTCAGGAAAAAACGCATACGCCCTTTTTGGCCAAGTGCATCATTGTCGACGTTCTGCCTCTTTTCCTATGCTTTAAATGCAATTCCAGTGTACCTCCTGAAATCGGGTTCCTGCCATTCTGCCCCGCATTCTAGTCCTCTTGGCAGCCTTACTTCAGTATATTTTTGGAGGATAGCTGTCATTTATAACTCTGCAGGTTTGTGAATTACAGTGCCCCTGAGCTCCTTTCTTCAATTCGCTTTCTTGTGAGCTGTCCGCAACACCGCAGGATTGCTTCAGGCCCTAATCTGGTTCCAGCACGGCACGCTGAGCCTTTGGTTAATTCCTCTTCCTGGTGGGAAATGAGAGTTAAATTTGCCCGTCCAGACACCTCCAGCTTGTCTCTCATCGGTTCTCCCTATTCCTGTTCATCTTTTGCAGAAATTTCAAACTGGGCCAAACAGGAGGTTAAAGGCAATGACTCTCCAAGTTGGCAGAGTGTTAGTAAAGCGTCTGGAATGTTGCACCCGAGTACCAGGGGACGAGAACTGAGACATATTTGAACACGTCTCCCCATCACATGGTTGATCATACTCTGGGATCCACATGCATGTTTTAGCTGAAGGAAGAATCCCTTAAACCTGGAGAGTTGAGACCCGTGGAATGGGTACCATGCAATATGCCTTCAAATGGTCTTCATTTGCTTACCAAACTTCTCCAATCCTATCACTGCTGCGTTTATGCCCCTGTACACACGCTTGTTTCTCTTTTGGAGACATAGCAATCCATAGGTTTTAAGATACTTACTAGTCAGATACATTCTTAGGCGTTTAATATGGGTTGTTGAGTCCATTTCGTTGAGCAAGGAGTAGCTCTTGTCTATTACATATTTGGCTTAAGGAACTTTATATATGCTCATTTCAATCTCTGGTTTTATGCAGCACCCCAACTCACCTTTCCACTTAAGCAAGCATAAGTTGGTTTTCTAAATTTGAGACCATGTTCTGTTTTGTAATTCAGTTCCTGTGTAGCCAAGTTTACATTCTGTGTATTGGTGATATCTTAAGACGTTTCTTTTTCTGTTTTACATATTGTAGTTAGAATCATGATACCTGAATCCACTCATTATGCTGCTATGGGCCTGATGACATAGATTTCATTGCTGAGTGATATTGCATTGTACGTAAGTACCACAACTTCTTTATCCATTTTTCACTTTCTGCGATATTGAACTTCTACCGTAAACGAGGTTCTTGTAAACAGAGCCATCAAAAACTTTTGGGTGGTTCTGCTTTTTGATTTTAATTTCCCTAAGCTATAGGACCATAATTGGAAGTGCCCTAGGCTCTGTTCCTCTGTTTTTTAGATGTTTCAGGAAACACCATACACTTCTAACCAGTGGCTGTTGGCAATTTACATCCCGCCCATCAGCATAACAAGGCTCCCAGTTCTCCATGGCCTGTCCTGCCTTTCTGGATTTTACACTTTTTTCACATGGCCCTTTTGACCGGGGGGAAGTGAGACTTCATTGTAGTGCAGATTTCCTTTGCAAGCTTGCTTGGTTGGCCAAAATGGGCTTATGCGTTTTTTCCTGAATATATTCAGGAAAAAACGCATACGCCCTTTTTGGCCAAGTGCATCATTGTCGACGTTCTGCCTCTTTTCCTATGCTTTAAATGCAATTCCAGTCTACCTCCTGAAATCGGTTTCCTCCAATTCTGCCCCGCTTTCAAGTCCTCTTGGCAGCCTTACTTCAGTATATTTTTGGACGATAGCTGTCATTTATAACTCTATATGTATGTGAATTACAGTGCCCCTGAGCTCCTTTCTTCAACTCGCTTTCTTGTGAGCTGGCCGCAACACCGCAGGATTGCTTCAGGCCCTAATCTGGTTCCGGCACGGCACGCTGAGCCTTTGCTTAATTCCTCTACCTGGTGGGAAATGAGAGTTAAATTTGCCCGTCCAGACACCTCCAGCTAGTGTCTCATTGGTCCTCCCTATCCCTGTTCATCTTCCGCAGAAATTGCAAACTGAGCCAAACAGGAGGTTAAAGGCACTGACTCTCCAAGTCGGGAGAGACTTAGTAAAGCGTGTGGAATGTTGCACCCGAGTACCAGGGGACAAGAACTGAGACATATTTGAACCCATCTCCCGATCACATGGTTGATCATACTCTGGGTTCCACATGCATGTTTTAGCTGAAGGAAGAATCCCTTAAACCTGGAGAGTTGAGACCCGTGGAATGGGTACCATGCAATATGACTTCAAAGGGTCTTCATTTGCTCACCGAACCTCTCCAATCCTATCACTGCTGCGTTTATGCCCCGGGACTCACGCTTGATTCTCTTTCAGAGACATAGCAATCCATAGGTTTTAAGATACTTACTAGTCAGGTACATTATTAGGCGTTTCATATGGGGTTTTGAGTCCATTTCGTTGAGCAAGGAGTAGCTCTTGTCTATTCCATATTTGGCTTAAGGAACTTTATCTGTGCTCATTTCAATCTCTGGTTTTATGCAGCACCCCAACTCACCTTTCCCCTTAAACAAGCATAAGTTTGTTTTCTAAATTTGAGACCCTCTTCTGTTTTGTAATCCAGTTCCTGGGTAGCCAAGTTTACATTCCGTGTATTAGTGATATCTTATGATGTTTCTTTTTCTGTGTGACTTATTTCAGTTAGAATCATCATACCTGAATCCACTCATTATTCTGCTATGGGCCAGATGACATAGATTTCATTGCTGAGTGATATTGCATTGTACGTAAGTACCACAACTTCTTTATCCATTTTTCACTTTCTGCGATATTGAACATGTACCGTAAACGAGGTTCTTGTAAACAGAGCCATCCAAAACTTTGGGGTGGCTGTGTCTTTTTTATTTTAATTTCCCTAAGCTATAGGACCATAAGTGGAAGTGCCCTAGGCTCTGTTGCTTTGTTTTTTAGATGTTTCAGGAAACACCATACACTTCTACCGAGTGGCTGTTGTCAATTTACATCCCGCCCATCAGCATAACAAGGCTCCCAGTTCTCCATGGCCTGTCCTGCCTTTCTGGATTTTACACTTTTTACAGATGGCCCTTTTGACCCGGGGGAAGTGAGACTTCATTGTAGTGCAGATTTCCTTGGCAAGCTTGCTTGGTTGGCCAAAAAGAGCGTATGCGTTTTTTCCTGTATATACTCAGGAAAAAACGCATACGCCCTTTTTAGCCAAGTGCATCATTGTCCACGTTCTGCCTCTTTTCCTATGCTTTAAATGCAATTCCAGTCTAACTCCTGAAATCGGTTTCCTGCAATTCTGCCCCGCTTTCAAGTCCTCTTGGCAGCCTTACTTCAGTATATTTTTGGACGATAGCTGTCATTTATAACTCTGCAGGTTTGTGAATTACAGTGCCCCTGAGCTCCTTTCTTCAACTCGCTTTCTTGTGAGATGTCGGCAACACCGCAGGATTGCTTCAGGCCCTAATCTGGTTCCAGCACGGCACGCTGAGCCTTTGCTTAATTGCTCTTCCTGGTGGGAAATGAGAGTTAAATTTGCCCGTCCAGACACCTCCAGCTAGTCTCTCATTGGTTCTCCCTATTCCTGTTCATCATCCGCGGAATTTGCAAACTAGGCCAAACAGGAGGATAAAGGCACTGACTCTCCAAGTCGGGAGATTGTTAGTAAAGTGTCAAGAATGTTGCACCCGAGTACCAGGGGATGAGAACTGAGACATATTTGAACATGACTCACGATCACACGGTTGATCATAGTCTGGGTTCCAAATGCATGTTTAGCTGAAGGAAGAATCCCTTAAACCTGGAGAGTTGAGACCCGTGGAATGGGTACCATGCAATATGACTTCAAAGGGTCTTCATTTGCTCACCGAACCTCTCCAATCCTATCACTGCTGCGTTTATGCCCCTGTTCTCACGCTTGATTCTCTTTCAGAGACATAGCAATCCATAGTTTTTAAGACACTTACTAGTCAGCTACATTATTAGGCGTTTAATATGGGGTTTTGAGTCCATTTCGTTGAGCAACGAGTAGCTCTTCTCTGTTACATATTTGGCTTAAGGAACTTTATCTGTGCTCATTTCAATCTCTGGTTTTTTGCAGCACCCCAACTAACCTTTCCCCTTAAGCAAGCATAAGTTGGTTTTCTACATTTGAGACACTGTTCTGTTTTGTAATCCAGTTCCTGTGTAGCCAAGTTTACATTCCGTGTATTAGTGATATCTTATGATGTTTCTTTTTCTGTGTGACTTATTTCAGTTAGAATCATCATACCTGAATCCACTCATTATGCTGCTACGGGCCTGATGACATAGATTTCATTGCTGAGTGATATTGCATTGTAGGTAAGTACCACAACTTCTTTATCCATTTTTCACTTTCTGCGATATTGAACTAGTACTGTAAACGAGGTTCTTATAAACAGAGCCTTCCCTAACTTTTGGGTGGCTGTGTCTTTTTGATTTTAATTTCCCTAAGCTATAGGACCATAAGTGGAAGTGCCCTAGGCTCTGTTGCTTTGTTTTTTAGATGTTTCAGGAAACACCATACAATTATCCCGAGTGGCTGTTGGAAATTTACATCCCGAACATCAGCATAACAAGGCTCCCAGTTCTCCATGGCCTGTCCTGCCTTTCTGGATTTTACACATTTTACAGGTGGCCCTTTTGACCCGGGGGAATTGAGACTTCATTGTAGTGCAGATTTCCTTTGCAAGCTTGCTTGGTTGGCCAAAAAGGGCGTATGCGTTTTTTCCTGAATATATTCAGGAAAAAACGCATATGCCCTTTTTGGCCAAGTGCATCATTGTCGACGTTCTGCCTCTTTTCCTATGCTTAAATGCAATTCCAGTCTACCTCTTGAAATCGGATTCCTGCAATTCTGCTCCGCTTTCAAGTCCTCTTGACAGCCTTACTTCAGTATATTTTTGGACGATAGCTGACATTCATAACTCTGCAGGTTTGTGATAACAGTGCCCCTGAGCTCCTTTCTTCAACTCGCTTTCTTGTGAGCTGGCCACAACACCGCAGGATTACTTCAGGCCCTAATCTGGTTCCGGCACGGCACGCTGAGCCTTTGCTTAATTCCTCTTCCTGGTGGGAAATGAGAGTTAAATTTGCCTGTCCAGACACCTCCAGCTAGTCTCTCATTGGTTCTCCCTATTCCTGTTCATCTTCTGCGGAATTTGCAAACTGGGCCAAACAGGAGGTTAAAGGCACTGACTCTCCAAGTCGGGAGAGTGTTAGTAAAGCATCTGGAATGTTGCACCCGAGTACCAGGGGATGAGAACTGAGACATATTTGAACACATCTCCCGATCACATGGTTGATCATACTCTGGGTTCCACATGCATGTTTTAGCTGAAGGAAGAATCCCTTAAACCTGGAGAGTTGAGACCCGTGGAATGGGTACCATGCAATATGACTTCAAAGGGTCTTCATTTGCTCACCGAACCTCTCCAATCCTATCACTGCTGCGTTTATGTCCCTGTACTCACGCTTGATTCTCTTTCAGAGACATAGCAATCCATAGGTTTTAAGATACTTACTAGTCAGGTACATTATTAGGCATTTAATATGGAGTTTTGAGTCCATTTCGTTGAGCAAGGAGTAGCTCTTCTCTATTCCATATTTGGCTTAAGGAACTTTATCTGTGTTCATTTCAATCTCTGGTTTTATGCAGCACCCCAACTCACCTTTCCCCTTAAGCAAGCATACGTTGCTTTTCTACATTTGAGACCCTGTTCTGTTTTGTAATCCAGTTCCTGGGTAGCCAAGTTTACATTCCGTGTATTAGTGATATCTTATGATGTTTCTTTTTCTGTGTGACTTATTTCAGTTAGAATCATCATACCTGAATCCACTCATTATGCTGCTACGGGCCAGATGACATAGATTTCATTGCTGAGTGATATTGCATTGTACGTAAGTACCACAACTTCTTTATCCATTTTTCACTTTCTGCGATATTGAACTTGCCCCGTAAACGAGTTTGTTGTATACAGAGCCGTCCCAAACTTTGGGGTGGCTGTGTCTTTTTGATTTTAATTTCCCTAAGCTATAGGACCATAAGTGGAAGTGCCCTAGGCTCTGTTGCTTTGTTTTTTAGATGTTTCAGGAAACACCATACACTTCTCCCGAGTGGCTGTTGGCAATTTACATCCCACCCATCAGCATAACAAGGCTCCCAGTTCTCCATGGCCTGTCCTGCCTTTCTGGATTTTACACTTTTTTCAGATGGCCCTTTTGACAGAGGGGAAGTGAGACTTCATTGTAGTGCAGATTTCCTTTGCAAGCTTGCTTGGTTGGCCAAAAAGGGCGTATGTGTTTTTTCCTGAATATATTCAGGAATAAACGCATACGCCCTTTTTGGCCAAGTGCATCATTTTGGACGTTCTGCCTCTTTTCCTATGCTTTAAATGCAATTCCAGTCTACCTCCTGAAATCGGTTACCTGCAATTCTGCCCCGCTTTCAAGTCCTCTTGGCAGGCTTACTTCAATATATTTTTGGACGATAGCTGTCATTTATAACTCTGCAGGTTTGTGAATTACAGTGCCCCTGAGCTCCTTTCTTCAACTCGCTTTCTTGTGTGCTGGCTGCAACACCGCAGGATTGCTTCAGGCCCTAATCTGGTTCCGGCACGGCCCGCTGAGCCTTTGGTTAATTCCTCTAACTGGTGGGAAATGAGAGTTAAATTTGCCGGTCCAGACACCTCCAGCTAGTCTCTCATTGGTTCTCCCTATTCCTGTTCATCTTCCGCAGAAATTGCAAACTGGGCCAAACAGGAGGTTAAAGGCACTGACTCTCCAAGTCGGCAGAGCGATAGTAAAGCGTCTGGTATGTTGCACCCGAGTACCAGGGGACGAGAACTGAGACATATTGGAACACGTCTCCCGATCACACAGTTGATCATACTCTGGGTTCCACAAGCATGTTTTAGCTGAAGGAAGAATCCCTTAAACCTGGAGAATTGAGACCCGTGGAATGGGTACCATGCAATATGACTTCAAAGGGTCTTCATTTGCTCACCGAACCTCTCCAATCCTATCACTGCTGCATTTACGCCCCTGTACACATGCCTGATTCTCTTTCGGAGACATAGCAATCCATAGGTTTTAAGATACTTACTAGTCAGTTACATACTTCGGCATTTAATATGGGGTGTTGAGTCCATTTCGTTGAGCAAGGAGTACCTCTTGTCTAATACATAAGTGGCTTAAGGAACTTTATCTGTGCTCATTTCAATCTCTGGTTTTATGCAGCACCCCAACTCACCTTTCCCCTTAAGCAAGCATAAGTTGGTTTTCTAAATTTGAGACCCTGTTTTGTTTTGTAATTCAGTTCCTGTGTAGCAAGTTTACATTCCGTGTATTAGTGATATCTTATGATGTTTCTTTTTCTGTGTGACTTATTTCAGTTAGAATCATCATACCTGAATCCACTCATTATGCTGCTATGGGCCTGATGACGTAGATTTCATTGCTGAGGGATATTGCATTGTACGTAAGTACCAAAACTTCTTTATCCATTTTTTGCTTTCTGCGATATTGAACTTGTACCGTTAACGAGGTTCTTGTAAACAGAGCCGTCTCAAACTTTGGGGTGGCTGTGCCTTTTTGATTTTAATTTCCCTAAGCTATAGGACCATAAGTGGAAGTGCCCTAGTCTCTGTTCCTCTGTTTTTTAGATGTTTCAGGAAGCACCATACACTTCTCCCGAGTGGCTGTTGGCAATTTACATCCCGCCCATCAGCATAACAAGGCTCCCAGTTCTCCATGGCCTGTCCTGCCTTTCTGGATTTTACACTTTTTTCAGATGGCCCTTTTGACCGGGAGGAAGTGAGACTTCATTGCAGTGCAGATTTCCTTTGCAAGCTTGCTTGGTTGGCCAAAAAGCGCGTATGCGTTTTTTCCTGAATATATTCAGGAAGAAACGCATATGCCCTTTTTGGCCAAGTGCATCGTTGTGGACGTTCTGCCTCTTTTCCTATGCTTTAAATGCAATTCCAGTCTACCTCCTGAAATCGGTTACCTGCAATTCTGCCCCGCTTTCAAGTCCTCTTGGCAGCCTTACTTCAGTATATTTTTGGATGATAGCTGTCATTTATAACTCTGTAGGTTTGTGAAGTACAGTGCCCCTGAGCTCCTTTCTTCAACTCGATTTCTTGTGAGCTGGCCGCAACACTGCAGGATTGTTTCAGGCCCTAATTTGGTTCTGGCATGGCACGCTGAGCCTTGGGTTAATTCCTCTCCCTGGTGGGAAATGAGAGTTAAATTTGCCCGTCCAGACACCTCCAGCTAGTCTCTCATTGGTTCTCCCTATTCCTGTTCATCTTCCGCAGAAATTGCAAACTGGGCCAAACAGGAGTTTAAAGGCACTGACTCTCCAAGTCGGGAGAGTGTTAGTAAAGCGTCTGGAATGTTGCACCCGAGTACCAGGGGAGGAGAACTGAGACATATTTGAACACGTCTCCCGATCACACGGTTGATCATACTCTGGGTTCCACATGCATGATTTAGCTGAAGGAAGCATCCCTTAAACCTGGAGAGTTGAGACCCGTGGAATGGGTACCATGCAATATGACTTCAAAGGGTGTTCATTTGCTCACCGAACCTCTCCAATCCTATCACTGCTGCGTTTATGCCCCTGTACACACGCTTGATTCTCTTTTGGAGACATAGCGATCCATAGGTTTTAAGATACTTACTAGTCAGGTACATTCTTAGGCGTTTAATATGGGGTGTTGAGTCTATTTCGTTGAGCAAGGAGTAGCTCTTGTCTATTACATATTTGGCTTAAGGAACTTTATCTGTGCTCATTTCAATCTCTGGTTTTATGCAGCACCCCAACTCACCTTTCCCCTTAAGCAAGCATAAGTTGGTTTTCTAAATTTGAGACCCTGTTCTGTTTTGTAATTCAGTGCCTGTGTAGCCAAGTTTACATTCCGTGTATTAGTGATATCTTATGACGTTTCTTTTTCTGTGTGACTTATTTCAGTTAGAATCATCATACCTGAATCCACTCATTATGCTGCTACGGGAATGATGACATAGATTTCATTGCTGAGTGATATTGCATTGTACGTAAGTACCACAACTTCTTTATCCATTTTTCACTTTCTGCGATATTGAACTTGTGCCGTAAACGAGGTTCTTGTAAACAGAGCCGTCCCAAACTTTGGGGTGGCTGTGTCTTTTTGATTTTAATTTCCCTAAGCTATATGACAATAAGTGGAAGTGCCCTAGGCTCTGTTGCTTTGTTTTTTAGATGTTTCAGGAAACACCATACACTTCTCCCCAGTGACTGTTGGCAATTTACATCCCGCCCATCAGCATAACAAGGCTCCCAGTTCTCCATGGCCTGTCCTGCCTTTCTGGATTTTACACTTTTTTCAGATGGTCCTTTTGACCGGGAGGGAAGTGAGACTTCAATGTAGTGCAGATTTCCTTTGCAAGCTTGCTTGGTTGGCCAAAAAGGGCGTATGCGTTTTTTCCTGAATATATTCAGGAAAAAACGCATACGCCCTTTTTGTCCAAGTGCATCATTGTGGACGTTCTGCCTCTTTTCCTATGCTTTAAATGCAATTCCAGTCTGCCTCCTGAAATCGGTTTCCTGCAATTCTGCCCCGTTTTCAAGACCTCTTGGCAGGCTTACTTCAGTATATTTTTGGACGATAGCTGTCATTTATAACTCTGCAGGTTTGTGAATTACAGTGCCCCTGAGCTCCTTTCTTCAACTCGCTTTCTTGTGAGCTGGCCGCAACACCGCAGGATTGCTTCAGGCCCTAATCTGGTTCCGGCACGGCACGCTGAGCCATTGGTTAATTCCTCTTCCTGGTTGGAAATGAGAGTTAAATTTGCCCGTCCAGACACCTCCAGCTAGTCTCTCATTGGTTCTCCCTATTCCTGTTCATCTTCCGCAGAAATTGCAAACTGGGCCAAACAGGAGGTTAAAGGCACTATCTCTCCAAGTCGGGAGAGTGTTAGTAAAGCATCTGCAATGTTGCACCCGAGTACCAGGGGACGAGCACTGAGACATATTGGAACACGTCTCCCGATCACATGATTGATCATACTCTGGGTTCCAATGCATGCTTTAGCTGAAGGAAGAATCCCTTAAACCTGGAGAGTTGAGACCCGTGGAATGGGTACCATGTAATATGACTTCCAAGGGTCTTCATTTGCTCACCGAACCTCTCCAATCCTATCACTGCTGCGTTTATGCCCCTGTACACACACTTGATTCTCTTTTGGAGACATAGCAATCCATAGGTTTTAAGATACTTACTAGTCAGCTACATTCTTAGGCGTTTAATATGGGGTGTTGAGTCCATTTCGTTGAGCAAGGAGTAGCTCTTGTCTATTACATGTTTGGCTTAAGGAACTTTATCTGTGCTCATTTCAATCTCTGGTTTTATGCAGCACCCCAACTCACCTTTCCCTTTAAGCAAGCATACGTTTCTTTTGTACATTTGAGACCCTGTTCTGTTTTGTAATCCAGTTCCTGGGTAGCCAAGTTTACATTCCGTGTATTAGTGATATCTTATGAAGTTTCTTTTTCTGTGTGACTTATTTCAGTTAGAATCATCATACCTGAATCCAGTCTATGCTGCTACGGGCCTGATGACATAGATTTCATTGCTGAGTGATATTGCATTGTACGTAAGTACCACAACTTCTTTATCCATTTTTCACTTTCTGCGATATTGAACTTGTACCGTAAACGAGGTTCTTGTAAACAGAGCCATCCCATACTTTGGGGTGGCTGTGTCTTTTTGATTTTAATTTCCCTAAGCTATAGGACTATAAGTGGAAGTGCCCTAGGCTCTGTTGCTTTGTTTTTTAGATGTTTCAGGAAACACCATACACTTCTCCCCAGTCGCTGTTGGCAATTTACATCCCGCCCATCAGCATAACAAGGCTCCCAGTTCTCCATGGCCTGTCCTGCCTTTCTAGATTTTACACTTTTTTCAGGTGGCCCTTTTGACCGGGGGGAAGTGAGACTTCATTGTAGTGCAGATTTCCTTTGCAAGCTTGCTTGGTTGGCCAAAAAGGGCGTATGCGTTTTTTCCTGAATATATTCAGGAAAAAACGCATACGCCCTTTTTCGACAAGTGCATCATTTTGGACGTTCTGCCTCTTTTCCTATGCTTTAAATGCAATTCCAGTCTACCTCCTGAAATCGGTTTACTGCATTTCTGGCCCGCTTTCAAGTCCTCTTGGCAGCCTTACTTCAGTATACTTTTGGACGATAGCTGTCATTTATAACTCTGCATGTTTGTGAATTACAGTGCCCCTGAGCTCCATTCTTCAACTTGCTTTCTTGTGAGCTGGCCGCAACACCGCAGGATTGCTACAGGCCCTAATCTGGTTCCGGCACGGCACGCTGAGCCTTTGGTTAATTCCTCTTCCTGGTGGGAAATGAGAGTTAAATTTGCACGTCCTGACACCTCCAGGTAGTCTCTCATTGGTTCTCCCTATTCCTGTTCATCTTCCTCAGAAATTGCAAACTGGGCCAAACAGGAGGTTAAAGGCACTGACTCTCCAAGTTGGGAGAGAGTTAGTAAAGCGTCTGGAATGTTGCACCCGAGTACCAGGGGACGAGAACTGAGACATATTGGAACACGTCTCCGGATCACACGGTTGATCATACTCTGGGTTCCACATGCATGCTTTAGATGAAGGAAGAATCCCTTAAACCTGGAGAGTTGAGACCCGTGGAACGGGTACCATGCAATATGACTTCAAAGGGTCTTCATTTGCTCACCGCACCTCTCCAATCCTATCACTGTTGCGTTTATGCCCGTGTACACAAGGTTGATTCTCTTTCGGAGACATAGCAATCCATAGGTTTTAAGATACTTACTAGTCAGGTACATTCTTAGGCGTTTAATATGGGGTGTTGAGTCCATTTCGTTGAGCAAGGAGTAGCTCTTGTGTATTACATATTTGGCTTAAGGAACTTTATCTGTGCTCATTTCAATCTCTGGTTTTATGCAGCACCCCAACTCACCTTTCCCCTTAAGCAAGCATAAGTTGGTTTTCTAAATTTGAGACCCTGTTCTGTTTTGTAATCCAGTTCCTGTGTAGCCAAGTTTACATTCCGTGTATTAATGATATCTTATGATGTTTCTTTTTCTTGTGACTTATTTCAGTTAGAATCATCATACTTGAATTCACTCATTATGCTGCTACGGGCCTGATGACATTGATTTCATTGCTGAGTGATATTGCATTGTACGTAAGTACCGAAACTTTTTTATCCATTTTTCACTTTCTGCGATATTGAACTTGTCCCGTAAAGGAGGTTCTTGTAAACAGAGCCGTCCCAATCTTTGGGGTGGCTGTGTCTTTTTGATTTTAATTTCCCTAAGCTATAGGACCATAAGTGGAAGTGCCCTAGGCTCTGTTGCTTTGTTTTTTAGATGTGTCAGGAAACACCATACACTTCTCCCCAGTGGCTGTTGGCAATTTACATCCCGCCCATCAGCATAACAAGGCTCCCAGTTCTCCATGGCCTGTCCTGCCTTTCTGGATTTTACACTTTTTTCAGATGGCCCTTTTGACCGGGGGGCAGTGAGACTTCATTGTAGTGCAGATTTCCTTTGCAAGCTTGCTTGGTTGGCCAAAAAGGGCGTATGCGTTTTTTCCTGAATATATTCAGGAAAAAACGCATATGCCCTTTTTGGCCAAGTGCATCATTGTGGACGTTCTGCCTCTTTTCCTATGCTTTAAATGCAATTCCAGTCTACCTCCTGAAATCGGTTTCCTGCAATTCTGCCCCGCTTTCAAGTCCTCTTGGCAGGCTTACTTCAGTATATTTTTGGACGATAGCTGTCATTTATAACTCTGCAGGTTTGTGACTTACAGTGCCCCTGAGCTCCTTTCTTCAACTCGGTTTCTTGTGAGCTGGCTGCAACACCGCAGGATTGCTACAGGCCCTAATCTGGTTCCGGCACGGCCCGCTGAGCCTTTGGTTAATTCCTCTAACTGGTGGGAAATGAGAGTTAAATTTGCCCGTCCAGACACCTCCAGCTAGTCTCTCATCGGTTCTCCCTATTCCTGTTCATCTTCCGCAGAAATTGCAAACTGGGCCAAACAGGTGGTTAAAGGCACTGACTCTCCAAGTCGGGAGAGTGTTAATAAAGCATCTGGAATGTTGCACCCGAGTACCAGGGGACGAGAACTGAGACATATTGGAACACGTCTCCCGATCACACGGTTGATCATACTCTGGGTTCCACATGCATGTTTTTGCTGAAGGAAGAATCCCTTAAACCTGGAGAGTTGAGACCCGTGGAATGGGTACCATGCAATATGACTTCAAAGGGTCTTCATTTGCTCACCGAACCTCTCCAATCCTATCACTGCTGCGTTTATGTCCCTGTACACACGCTTGATTCTCTTTCGGAGACATAGCAATCCATAGGTTTTAAGATACTTACTAGTCAGGCACATTCTTAGGCGTTTAATATGGGGTGTTGTGTCCATTTCATTGAGCAAGGAGTAGCTCTTGTCTATTACATATTTGGCTTAAGGAACTTTATCTGTGCTCATTTCAATGTCTGGTTTTATGCAGCACCCCAACTCACCTTTCCCCTTAAGCAAGCATAAGTTGGTTTTCTAAATTTGAGACCCTGTTCTGTTTTGTAATTCAGTTCTGTGTAGCCAAGTTTACATTCCGTGTATTAGTGATATCTTATGATGTTTCTTTTTCTGTGTGACTTATTTCAGTTAGAATCATCATACCTGAATCCACTCATTATGCTGCTACGGGTCTGATGACATAGATTTCATTGCTGAGTGATATTGCATTGTACGTAAGTACCACAACTTCTTTATCCATTTTACACTTTCTGCGATATTGAACTTGTACCGTAAATGAGGTTCTTGTAAACAGAACCGTCCCAAATTTTGGGGTGGCTGTGTCTTTTTGATTTTAATTTCCCTAATCTATAGGACCATAAGTGGAAGTGCCCTAGGCTCTGTTTCTTTGTTTTTTAGATGTTTCAGGAAACACCATACACTTCTCCCAAGTGGCTGTTGGCAATCTACATCCCGCCCATCAGCATAACAAGGCTCCCAGTTCTCCATGACCTGTCCTGCCTTTCTGGATTTTACACTTTCCTCAGATGGCCCTTTTGACCCAGGGGAAGTGAGACTTCATTGTAGTGCAGATTTCCTTTGCAAGCTTGCTTGGTTTGCCAAAAAGGGCGTATACGTTTTTGCCTGAATATATTCAGGAAAAAACGCATACGACCTTTTTGGCCAAGTGCATCATTGTCCACGTTCTGCCTCTTTTCCTATGCTTTAAATGCAATTCCAGTCTACCTCCTGACATCGGTTTCCTGCAATTCTGCCCCGGTATCAAGTCCTCTTGGCAGCCTTACTTCAGTATATTTTTGGACGATAGCTGTCATTGATGACTCAGCAGGTTTGTGAATTACAGTGCCCCTGAGCTCCATTCTTCAACTTGCTTTCTTGTGAGCTGGCCGCAACACAGCAGGATTGCTTCAGGCCCTAATCTGGTTCCGGCATGGCATGGTGAGCTTTTGGTTAATTCCTCTTCCTGGTGGGAAATGAGAGTTAAATTTGCCCATCCAGACACCTCCAGCTAGTCTCTCATTGATTCTCCCTATTCCTGTTCATCTTCCCCAGAAATTGCAAACTGGGCCAAACAGGAGGTTAAAGGCACTGATTCTCCAAGTCGTGAGAGTGTTAATAAAGCATCTGGAATGTTGCACCCGAGTACCAGGGGACGAGCACTGAGACATATTGGAACACGTCTCCCGATCACACGGTTGATCATACTCTGGGTTCCACATGCATGCTTTAGCTGAAGGAAGAATCCCTTAAACCTGGAGAGTTGAGACCCGTGGAATGGGTACCATGCAATATGACTTCAAAGGGTCTTCATTTGCTCACCGAACCTCTCCAATCCTATCACTGCTGCATTTACGCCCCTGTACACATGCCTGATTCTCTTTCGGAGACATAGCAATCCATAGGTTTTAAGATACTTACTAGTCAGGTACATACTTCGGCATTTAATATGGGGTGTTGAGTTCATTTCGTTGAGCAAGGAGTAGCTCTTGTGTATTATATATTTGGCTTAAGGAACTTTATCTGTGCTCATTTCAATCTCTGGTTTTATGCAGCACCCCAAGTCACCTTTCCCCTTAAGCAAGCATAAGTTGGTTTTCTAAATTTGAGACCCTGTTTTGTTTTGTAATTCAGTTCCTGTGTAGCAAGTTTACATTCCGTGTATTAGTGATATCTTATGATGTTTCTTTTTCTGTGTGACTTATTTCAGTTAGAATCATCATACCTGAATCCACTCATTATGCTGCTACGTGCCAGATGACATAGATTTCATTGCTGAGTGATATTGCATTGTACGTAAGTACCACAACTTCTTTATCCATTTTTCACTTTCTGCGATATTGAACTTGCCCCGTAAACGAGTTTGTTGTATACAGAGCCGTCCCAAACTTTGGGGTGGCTGTGCCTTTTTGATTTTAATTTCCCTAAGCTATAGGACCATAAGTGGAAGTGCCCTAGGCTCTGTTGCTTTGTTTTTTAGATGTTTCAGGAAACACCATACACTTCTCCCGAGTGGCTGTTGGCAATTTACATCCCACCCATCAGCATAACAAGGCTCCCAGTTCTCCATGGCCTGTCCTGCCTTTCTGGATTTTACACTTTTTTCAGATGGCCCTTTTTACCTGGGGGAAGTGAGACTTCATTGTAGTGCAGATTTCCTTTGCAAGCTTGCTTGGTTGGCCAAAAAGGGCGTATGTGTTTTTTCCTGAATATATTCAGGAAAAAACACATAAGCCCTTTTTGGCCAAGTGCATCATTGTTGACGTTCTGCCTCTTTTCCTATGCTTTAAATGCAATTCCAGTCTACCTCCTGAAATCGGTTACCTGCAATTCTGCCCCGCTTTCAAGTCCTCTTGGCAGGCTTACTTCAATATATTTTTGGACGATAGCTGTCATTTATAACTCTGCAGGTTTGTGAATTACAGTGCCCCTGAGCTCCTTTCTTCAACTCGCTTTCTTGTGTGCTGGCTGCAACACCGCAGGATTGCTTCAGGCCCTAATCTGGTTCCGGCACGGCCCGCTGAGCCTTTGGTTAATTCCTCTAACTGGTGGGAAATGAGAGTTAAATTTGCCGGTCCAGACACCTCCAGCTAGTCTCTCATTGGTTCTCCCTATTCCTGTTCATCTTCCGCAGAAATTGCAAACTGGGCCAAACAGGAGGTTAAAGGCACTGACTCTCCAAGTCGGCAGAGCGATAGTAAAGCGTCTGGTATGTTGCACCCGAGTACCAGGGGACGAGAACTGAGACATATTGGAACACGTCTCCCGATCACACAGTTGATCATACTCTGGGTTCCACAAGCATGTTTTAGCTGAAGGAAGAATCCCTTAAACCTGGAGAATTGAGACCCGTGGAATGGGTACCATGCAATATGACTTCAAAGGGTCTTCATTTGCTCACCGAACCTCTCCAATCCTATCACTGCTGCATTTACGCCCCTGTACACATGCCTGATTCTCTTTCGGAGACATAGCAATCCATAGGTTTTAAGATACTTACTAGTCAGTTACATACTTCGGCATTTAATATGGGGTGTTGAGTCCATTTCGTTGAGCAAGGAGTACCTCTTGTCTAATACATAAGTGGCTTAAGGAACTTTATCTGTGCTCATTTCAATCTCTGGTTTTATGCAGCACCCCAACTCACCTTTCCCCTTAAGCAAGCATAAGTTGGTTTTCTAAATTTGAGACCCTGTTTTGTTTTGTAATTCAGTTCCTGTGTAGCAAGTTTACATTCCGTGTATTAGTGATATCTTATGATGTTTCTTTTTCTGTGTGACTTATTTCAGTTAGAATCATCATACCTGAATCCACTCATTATGCTGCTATGGGCCTGATGACGTAGATTTCATTGCTGAGGGATATTGCATTGTACGTAAGTACCAAAACTTCTTTATCCATTTTTTGCTTTCTGCGATATTGAACTTGTACCGTTAACGAGGTTCTTGTAAACAGAGCCGTCTCAAACTTTGGGGTGGCTGTGCCTTTTTGATTTTAATTTCCCTAAGCTATAGGACCATAAGTGGAAGTGCCCTAGTCTCTGTTCCTCTGTTTTTTAGATGTTTCAGGAAGCACCATACACTTCTCCCGAGTGGCTGTTGGCAATTTACATCCCGCCCATCAGCATAACAAGGCTCCCAGTTCTCCATGGCCTGTCCTGCCTTTCTGGATTTTACACTTTTTTCAGATGGCCCTTTTGACCGGGAGGAAGTGAGACTTCATTGCAGTGCAGATTTCCTTTGCAAGCTTGCTTGGTTGGCCAAAAAGCGCGTATGCGTTTTTTCCTGAATATATTCAGGAAGAAACGCATATGCCCTTTTTGGCCAAGTGCATCGTTGTGGACGTTCTGCCTCTTTTCCTATGCTTTAAATGCAATTCCAGTCTACCTCCTGAAATCGGTTACCTGCAATTCTGCCCCGCTTTCAAGTCCTCTTGGCAGCCTTACTTCAGTATATTTTTGGATGATAGCTGTCATTTATAACTCTGCAGGTTTGTGAATTACAGTGCCCCTGAGCTCCTTTCTTCAACTCGCTTTCTTGTGAGTTGGCCGCAACACTGCAGGATTGTTTCAGGCCCTAATTTGGTTCTGGCATGGCACGCTGAGCCTTGGGTTAATTCCTCTCCCTGGTGGGAAATGAGAGTTAAATTTGCCCGTCCAGACACCTCCAGCTAGTCTCTCATTGGTTCTCCCTATTCCTGTTCATCTTCCGCAGAAATTGCAAACTGGGCCAAACAGGAGTTTAAAGGCACTGACTCTCCAAGTCGGGAGAGTGTTAGTAAAGCGTCTGGAATGTTGCACCCGAGTACCAGGGGAGGAGAACTGAGACATATTTGAACACGTCTCCCGATCACACGGTTGATCATACTCTGGGTTCCACATGCATGATTTAGCTGAAGGAAGCATCCCTTAAACCTGGAGAGTTGAGACCCGTGGAATGGGTACCATGCAATATGACTTCAAAGGGTGTTCATTTGCTCACCGAACCTCTCCAATCCTATCACTGCTGCGTTTATGCCCCTGTACACACGCTTGATTCTCTTTTGGAGACATAGCGATCCATAGGTTTTAAGATACTTACTAGTCAGGTACATTCTTAGGCGTTTAATATGGGGTGTTGAGTCTATTTCGTTGAGCAAGGAGTAGCTCTTGTCTATTACATATTTGGCTTAAGGAACTTTATCTGTGCTCATTTCAATCTCTGGTTTTATGCAGCACCCCAACTCACCTTTCCCCTTAAGCAAGCATAAGTTGGTTTTCTGAATTTGAGACCCTGTTCTGTTTTGTAATTCAGTTCCTGTGTAGCCAAGTTTACATTCCGTGTATTAGTTATATCTTATGATGTTTCTTTTTCTGTGTGACTTATTTCAGTTACAATCATCATACCTGAATCCACTCATTATGCTGCTATGGGCCTGATGACATAGATTTCATTGCTGAGTGATATTGCATTCTACATAAGTACCACAACTTCTTTATCCATTTTTTGCTTTCTGCGATATTGAACTTGTACTGTAAATGAGGTTCTTGTAAACAGAGCCATCCCAAAATTTGGGGTGGCAGTGTCTTTTTGATTTTAATTTCCCTAAACTATAGGACGATAAGTGGAAGTGCCCTAGGCTCTGTTGCTTTGTTTTTTAGATGTTTCAGGAAACACCGTACACTTCTCCCGAGTGGCTGTTGGCAATTTACATCCCGCCCATCAGCATAACAAGGCTCCCAGTTCTCCATGGCCTGTTCTGCCTTTCTGGATTTTACACTTTTTTCAGATGGCCCTTTTGACTGGCGGGAAGTGAGACTTCATTGTAGTGCAGATTTCCTTTGCAAGCTTGCTTGGTTGGCCAAAAAGGGCATATGCGTTTTTTCCTGAATATATTCAGGAAAAAACGCATACACACTTTTTGGCCAAGTGCATCATTGTGCACGTTCTGCCTCTTTTCCTATGCTTTAAATGCAATTCCAGTCTACCTCCTGAAATCGGTTTCCTGCAATTCTGCCCCACTTTCAAGTCCTCTTGGCAGCCTTACTTCAGTATATTTTTGGACGATAGCTGTCATTTATAACTCTGCAGGTTTGTTAATTTCGGTGCCCCTGAGCTCCTTTCTTCAACTCGCTTTCTTGTGAGCTGGCCGCAACACCGCAGGATTGCTTCAGGCCCTAATCTGGTTCCGGCATGGCACGCTGAGCCTTTGGTTAATTCCTCTTCCTGGTGGGAAATGAGAGTTAAATTTGCCCGTCCAGACACCTCCAGCTAGTCTCTCATTGGTTCTCCCTATTCCTATTTATCTTCTGCAGAAATTGCAAACTGGGCCAAACAGGAGGTTAAAGGCACTGACTCTCCAAGTCGGGAGAGTGTTAGTAAAGCGTATGGAAAGTTGCACCCGAGTACCAGGGGACGAAAACTGAGACATATTTGAACACGTCTCCCGATCACACGGTTGATCATACTCTGGGTTCCACATGCATGTTTTAGCTGAAGGAAGAATCCCTTAAACCTGGAGAGTTGAGACCCGTGGAATGGGTACCATGCAATATGACTTCAAAGGGTCTTCATTTGCTCACCGAACCTCTCCAATCCTATCACTGCTGCGTTTATGCCCCTGTACACACACTTGATTCTCTTTTGGAGACATAGCAATCCATAGGTTTTAAGATACTTACTAGTCAGTTACATTATTAGACGTTTAATATTGGGTGTTGAGTCTATTTCGTTGAGCAAGGAGTAGCTCTTGTATATTACATATTTGGCTTAAGGAACTTTATCTGTGCTCATTTCAATCTCTGGTTGTATGTAGCACCCCAACTCACCTTTCCCCTTAAGCAAGCATAAGTTGGTGTTCTAAATTTGAGATCCTGTTCTGTTTTGTAATTCAGTTCCTGTATAGCCAAGTTTACATTCCGTGTATTAGTGATATCTTATGATGTTTCTTTTTCTGTGTGACATTTCATTTAGAATCATCATACCTGAATCCACTCATTATGCTGCTATGGGCCTGATGACATAGATTTCATTGCTGAGTGATATTGCATTGAACGTAAGTACCGCAACTTCTTTATCCATTTTCTGCTTTCTGCGATATTGAACTTGTACTGTAAACGAGGTTCTTGTAAACTGAGCCGTCCCAAACTTTGGGGTGGCTCTGTCTTTTTGATTTTAATTTCCCTAAGCTATAGGACCATAAGTGGAAGTGCCCTAGGCTCTGTTGCTTTGTTTTTTATATGTTTCAGGAAACACCATACACTTCTCCCTAGTGGCTGCTGGCAATTTTCATCCCACCCATCAGCATAACAAGGCTCCCAGTTCTCCATGGCCTGTCCTGCCTTTCTGGATTTTACACTTTTTTCAGATGGCCCTTTTGACCGGGGGGAAGTGAGACTTCATTGTAGTGCAGATTTCCTTTGCAAGCTTGCTTGGTTGGCCAAAAAGGGCGTATGCGTTTTTTCCTGAATATATTCAGGAAAAAACGCATACGCCCTTTTTGGCCAAGTGCATCATTGTGGACGTTCTGCCTCTTTTCCTATGCTTTAAATGCAATTCCAGTCTACCTCCTGAAATCGGTTTCCTGCAATTCTGCCCCGCTTTCAAGTCCTCTTGGCAGCCTTACTTCAGTATATTTTCGGATGATAGCTGTCATTTATAACTCTGCAGGTTTGTGAATTACAGTGCCCCTGAGCTCCTTTCTTCAACTCGATTTCTTGTGAGCTGGCCGCAACACCGCAGGATTGCTTCAGGCCCTAATCTTGTTCTGGCACGGCACGCTGAGCCTTTGGTTAATTCCTCTTCCTGGTGGGAAATGAGAGTTAAATTTGCCGTCCAGACACCTCCAGCTAGTCTCTCATTGGTTCTCCCTATTCCTGTTCATCTTCCGCAGAAATTGCAAACTGGGCCAAACAGGAGGTTAAAGGCACAGACTCTCCAAGTCGGGAGAGTGTTAGTAAAGCATCTGGAATGTTGCACCCGAGTACCAGGGGACGAGAACTGAGACATATTGGAACACGTCTCCCGATCACACGGTTGATCATACTCTGGGTTCCACATGCATGATTTAGCTGAAGAAAGAATCGCTTAAACCTGGAGCGTTGAGACCCGTGGAATGGGTACCGTGCAATATGACTTCAAAGGGTCTTCATTTGCTCACCGAACCCCTCCAATCCTATCACTGCTGCGTTTATACCCCTGTACACAGGCTTGTTTCTCTTTCAGAGACAGAGCGATCCATAGGTTTTAAGATACTTACTAGTCAGGTACATTCTTAGGCGTTTAATACGGGGTGTTGAGTCCATTTCGTTGAGCAAGGTGTAGCTCTTCTCTATTACATATTTGGCTTAAGGAACTTTATCTGTGCTCATTTCAATCTCTGGTTTTATGCAGCACCCCAACTCACCTTTCCCCTTAAGCAAGCATAAGTTGGTTTTCTAAATTTGAGACTCTGTTCTGTTTTGTAATCCAGTTCCTGTGTAGCCAAGTTTACATTCCGTGTATTAGTGATATCTTATGATGTTTCTTTTTCTGTGTGACTTATTTCAGTTAGAATCATCATACCTGAATCCACTCTATGCTGCTACGGGCCTGATGACATAGATTTCATTGCTGAGTGATATTGCATTGTACGTAAGTACCACAACTTCTTTATCCATTTTTCGCTTTCTGCTCTATTGAACTTGTACCATAAACGAGGTTCTTGTAAACAGAGCTGTCCCAAACTTTGGGGTGGCTGTGTCTTTTTGATTTTAATTTCCCTAAGTTATAGGACCATAAGTGGAAGTGCCCTAGGCTCTGTTGCTTTCTTTTTTAGATGTTGCAGGAAGCACCATACACTTCTCCCGAGTGGCTGTTGGCAATTTACAACCCGCCCATCAGCACAACAAGGCTCCCAGTTCTCCACGGCCTGTCCTGCCTTTCTGGATTTTACACTTTTTTCACATGGCCCTTTTGACCGGGGGGAAGTGAGACTTCATTGTAGTGC